>NC_045697.1:61506828-61808134 GCF_009834535.1 Camelus ferus
CTTTAACCTTTTGAGATGCAATTTTTAAAAATAGCCTCTTGCTAATTTTATAACCCAGGAATGTCTTTCTCAAGGACCTACAAAGCCACCCCTTGGAAAGGTAATCATCAAGCAAGACAGAATCCCTGTTTTCCAGTTTCTGTGGGAGGGTAGAAGCCTAACTTGCTCCAAGCTGTGAAACTACCCCCTGTCACAAAGATAGGAGAAAGTTTAACCACAATCCTTCTGCCCAGCTCTTAAAAACGTTCCCATCCTTTGTTCAGCAGAGTTAATCTCAGACTATTTATGGCCTCTCTCTCACACAGTAGCTTCAAATAGTCTTCCTTGCTTATAGGACTTCACTGGGTGCAATTTTTGTTTTGACAGAATTAGTTATTTCTGAAGCCCTTTGATAGGCATTGAGGATAACCCCAGATGAGTAGCATGGTTACCCTACCCTCAAGTAGTTCAGAGTTGGGGTTACAGGAAGGAGGAGCACGCAAATAATTAAATAGGTCATTAGAGTCTGTCCAGGGGTATTATAAAAAGGAAACACATGTTGACTGAAAAGACAGCATTTCAGATAGCTCTGAGTAACTGCTCAGAAGAGGCGGGGGGAACTCAGTATTACATATGATTTTAGTGGAGGGAGTACATACAGTCAAGCACACATTTACAAAGAGGCTTGCTCCTAGTCACCAGGAGTAGATGTCATCATTAATGATTTTAGTGCTTTTCTAAATATGAGGAGATGTAAAAATTTGGGCTCATACAATCTTCTCCTGAAAATATCTAACTATCTATGCTCTGCCAGTGTTCCCAGAGCACAGAGGGCCTCATTCCTGATCTCCACCCTGAACTCCTTCCAGGACGTGTAGGAGGTCAGTGGCTGCAGCGGCTCATGATTTAATCCGAGGAGAGGTAGATGGCAAGTGACAACGTGATCCAATATTTGTAGAGGCAGATGGCAAGTGCCAATTTTTAGTTGGCAGACAGAATGCTAAATAATTTAGAAGCAACAAGCAAACCAAGGCAGCTAAACAAGTAGGTCATGTAATACTTTCCAGAACAAAATTTGAAGTAAATCTTAAAGATAAGCTACTAGTAAATTTTAGGGTTCCCATAGCAAGCAAGGGGTTGTCACTAGTAAGAGTTAGAAACTAATACCAGCACCATTCCAGCTGCCCTAACATATTTATCCTATCTTTACCATATCCTTTGTGCAATACTTCTGAAAGTCACTTGCTCAGAGGATGTAAATATTAGTAAGGTTTAATCCTGGCCTCAAAAAGCTCACACTCTGCATTAATCCTCAAAATGTAATTAGCAGTTTAAACTGGCAAGGTTGCAAAACAGTACAGTCTGTCATTGGCTTCACCTTTCACTACTACCATACACTTCTTCTAGGCACCCAAAATATACTAAAGTCCCAGGGCTGTCCTGGCCTCCAGGTACTCAAACTCATACACTGTGCTAGCCTGCCTGGCTGCCTTCTTGTACTTTTCTCTGCTAATTAAGTAAAATGTCCGTAACATTTATGTAATTGTCTCAGAGACTAAATCTCTACTCATCCATTTTAATCTTAAACAAATTTTGTCAATAAAGTGGTTCTAATACAGTAAGAGGTAGTAAATTTAAGCTCTTCTTACTGGCATTGTTAAAAAATAAGCTAAGGTATATTAAAAATGTTGAGTTTCAGCAAAAATCAATTCCAATCAGGCAGTATCAACCTGGAAATGGTTGGAGTGCTCCAATGATAGGAAATAGGAGAGAGACTTTTATGGAGAAAAGGAAGAAGCAAAACAAGAAACTTATTTGATTGGCTATAGCTTAAGCTTTTGTCTTATTTGGAAAAGTTTAGTTGGCTGTTTGTGATTGGTTGTTCTTAGGTTTTGTTTTCTTAACTCTGAGACATTTACAGACTTAGGTTTTGGGTTTCTTATAAAGGCTGCTAAGGTATTAGAACCACCTCTGACAGCCTCCTTGTTTAATTAATAACAGTCTACATCAGGAAGTGTGTGGTGAAGGAAACAAAAATTACCTAAGTCAACCACCTTCTGAAACTTGAAATAGGCTCAGGGGACTGATATACCACAATTAAAATCTCGCCTCCTCCACTCACTTCTGGGTGACTTGGGGAAGTATCTTTCCCTTTGCTAGCTTTCACTTCTCTGAGCTGCCAAATGAAAAAAACAAAACAAAACTGTCCCTTCCTATAAAGTACTGGAAAATTAGCTATCCCTGACCACTAGTGAGGGCTCGATAAATGTGAGTTATAAGTAACTTCTTTCTAATCATTCATTCACTCAGTAAGTATTTGTTGGTGGCTAATGTGTGCCATGCACTGTTCTGGGAACAGGTGACAAACCAATGAACAATATTAAATACATTCTCCCAACTGGTCATCAGACTTCTATTTGAAGACCTCCAGTGACAGGAAACCTACTACCTCCTGAAATGGCTCATTCAGGCAATTCTGACTGTGAGAAACATTGCCTTAAATTACGTGAAAAAGCAGTTGCTTCACAATTTCTATCCATTAACTCTATTTCCATAGCACTAGAGCACCTACTGAGTAAGTGTGTTGGCTTTTCACCATGCAAGCTTTTAAATATAGAAGGTAGTTTGGGTGAAGTCTGGCTACCTAAGGGCCTGCAATAATCTCTGACTCTGGACTGGTCACTTCCTCCAAATCTACTCTTTGCTTGTTTTCCTCTGTTTCTTTGAAAGAACGGTATACAGAAGTAGCCATAGCATTTCCTCTTTTAAGATACTGTACCTCTTTTTAATAAAATCTAGGCTCAAAGTAGATTTAACAGCAACAACATGACAATAACAATTCATATTGGGCTTCAGGTCATCTGAAAGCTTATTGGTCTAAGTCCCATATCCCTCATTTTATACTTGTGAAGTTTTGCGTTTTTTAAAAATAAAGTGCAGAATGGTTTATAGTTTATCTTTTTATATAATTTATCACAGCAACATATTGATATCAATTTGCCTCTAGCTTTTTACCATGTGACATTTTACTGTCCCTCTCAATTTTGTGTAATTTGCAAATTCAAACATGTCCCATCTCTCTCCAAATAGGTCACTGCTATAAAATGTGGACCATTGTCAGTGTTGAGAGACGAACTCATTGTTTCTGTGTTAAAATTCTCCCTCCAATTTGATATCAAGCTATCCATCATTAATGTTTGGATACCATCAATCCATTATATATCCATCGGATAATGCTATTCTCTCTAGACCCATACTACCATGGTGAAAATTGGAATTACAATTTCCAATATCCTCTTCTGGCATTTATCTTAGTCTCTATAATTCTTTAAAGCTACTCTCTAATATTCCTTCTACAAGTTCTTTCATAGAATAGAATCTAATCACAGAACAAAAGAAATTCACTTTTCGAATCCAATCATTCCCTTACAGTCTCTTCATCCTTCGGGGGTGTTTTCTCCTTTCTCTTCCTTTCCAGACATCATTTGCTTTGAATGAGAGGACAACAATTTGAGCAGTTATGATCTCTTCACATACTTCTCATTAATATTTATCCCTCTAGATTCATGGAGTGGGCTCATTTCCTTCCTTCCCTCTCGCCTTCCTGTCTCACTCCCTTTTACCCTCCCCCACTTCCCTCCTCCTCCCGTCCTTCCTTCTTCCTTCCCACTCTCCCTCCCTCTCTTTGCCTGTGCTTCCCTCTCTTCACTCTCCTGGCTCCCATCTGCTTTTCTTTCTCCAGAAATGATTATAAAATAAAATTTTGTTATCAAGAGGTAGTATAAAGTGCAAAGAGCACAAAGAGCACAAATTTTTGATGGAGCAAGTAATTCTCTACAGTTTGGGCATTTGCTTAATCTCTTTAGACTTACTTCATAGGTTTTTACGAACAATAATTGAATAGATGTAAAAAACTTAGAGCATCTTTAAAGCATAATAGATGTTAAATAAATATTAATGCAGCATGAGTTTAAAGTTACAATTCTACAATTTAGATGGCCAAAATATGTAATTTGTGTTTTTACCAGAAATAGATTCAATCTCTACTACAGATTCCCCATTCCCACTCAGTAGTGGGGAGAAGAGAAGCAGCATGACAAGACCTTCAACTTGGCACGAAAAGTGTCTTAGTCTATCTCAGTCTCAAAAACAGTGGGTTTTGGATGTTTGTTGTTTTTGTTGTTGTTTGGGAAATACACAGTAAATTTTAAAAGGCAATATTCTATCCATGCAGATTTTCCTACTTCTTCCAGGAAACTCTCCTCTCTCCTTATTTCCATGGTGGTCTCAGGCAAAATTTTCATGATAGTCACCCTTCCTCTGGCCCCATTTACACAGCACAGTGCTTTCTCCTTCATCTCTTTATCTGGTGCAAACTTTCCTTCCATTTTATATCCTGAATATGACTTAAAATAAAATTCTATTTATTCTAAAATTCTGATTTAAGTCCTCCATACAAGGCTCTTGAATTGTAAAAGTGAGTATTTGGAACAGACTGTCTACAGGCAAATTAGAAAAGAATCGCACTATCCTCGAGTTAAAAAAAAGAAGTGAAATTGTTTCTTTTCATTTTTAATAATGACAGTGATACGAAACATAAAGCCATTCTGTGCAAATTCTATAAATCAAAATTTGAAAATAATATACCAAATATGAATTTTTAATTATAATTATTTAAAAGTTAAGGTCACTAGGATATAAGCATTGGTTGTAAAAGAGTTATTTATGCTCCTTGCTTTCAAGGAAATGAAAGTGCTTATTACAATTTCCATGCATACTTGCTCCAATATTTGTTTTCTTTAAAAAAATAAATTTGATTCATGTGGCAGGATGCATCTTAAGTCATTTTTGATGTGTTTTATGGGAAACTTCTTTTTTTGCTGGCAAAGTTAATATAGAACAAGGGCTATAAAAGTATTTTAAAAGATGTCTAGCAAATTTGTGTCTAAATATTTTGCTAGTCTATAATAAAAGCTGTATTAGGCTTTATAAAATTTAAGCATTTTAGTTCTTTAAAAATAGAGGTTTTATCGATAGCATGTTTCTTGTTATGGTCATAAGTTAATTTCATTAGTAAATATATATGCCACTTTAAATGTATAAAATCTAACTCTTTCAACACAGTAAATCTTTAGTAAAGAAGAAATTGCATTGGTCATGGAAAAAATTGATTTTCAGATTATGTTTGAATCATAGATGTGCTGATTGTGAGGTTCACACTCAAAGTGAGTTTTCTTCATTCTTTTTCTAGGGTGTTTTGAATTGGAGAACTGATGTCAGTACTGTTAGTCTGACATTTAGTTGGAATCAATGTTTTCATAAATGTCAACAATTTGTTTTCATCAAAGAATTTCATAATCTCTTCAACGATTTCAGAGACTTTTATACACTGACTTTTGTTCATATATCATTTTGCTTAAAATATTGTTAGTATAGACCAAATAATTTTAAGTATACTTTAAGTATATCTTTGATTTTCATTACAGAATCTAGATCCTTATCAATACATCAACAATTTCTAAAATAGCATTAGAAGAGTATCCTCCAATGAATATTCTGTGGCACAAGGGCATCAATTCAACTTTCTTACTGCTGTTTTGACAATGGCTTCAAATTTATGCAGGTAAATGTATTTTTAGTATACTTCAACATTTGTTCACACTGTAGTGTTTTAAATGTATCAGAATCAATAAAGATTTTTACCTTATTGTTTACCACAAAATTTAGACAATGCATGGAATGAGAAGTATAAAATACCTTTAACTACTCTGAATATCTTCTATCCATTCTCTTTTCCAAGCATAATATGTGCAGTACTGTTGTCTCTCTTATACCTCAAGTTATTTTTTTATGTCTCAATTTAAAGGTTTTGGCAAAAACTAAATTTTGTATATAATTTACTCAACAAGACCTTGCCAATATTCTTATGTTCACTTTCACTCTCTGTTTAGAATGCCTCAATAGTCTTTCAAATTTCAATTTTGAATACAACACTATTTTTGCTCTTTTCATCTTTGTCAAGATTATTTGATGAAGGTTGTCTATGTTTTGTCCCTTCTCATTTTTCAGTTGAATATTTTCCATCTTCAAATAGAATAAAATTTATAGAATCTTTTGGTTTGTAATAAACTAACAAGGATCTAGTATATTTTTAGCAATTTGGAAGAACTTATTAATGCTTCTGCAGCTATTCTGTCATTTGGTAATTTAAAAATTTTCCATTGTTTAATATTCAAATTATATCATCAAGTATCCTAATCTTCAGAAAATATATTTGGTCTAATGAATTTTTCATGTACATTTTATCCCAGTTTGTTTTGTTTTGTTTTGTTTTTTGAAATTTACCATTTCTGGCTGACATGGAGATGAGAGATAAATTCACATCCTTTTTTATCAGTGACATATTAGTGTTATACTACACAGAGACTAATAGCTCTGAAATCTCCCTTTTATAGCATTACATCTATCTTCTCCAAAAATGTATCTAAATAATACAAAATATTTTCTTTCACTTATGTATCCAATGACTTTCCATTTTGTTTTCAAAAATTTTTCTTTTCATCCTGACATATGAGGAAAATAGTATATAACAGCTCAGAAATTATTTTAAAATGTATGAAAATTTAAATAACACGAACATGATAAACTCATCAAATTTTAACAATACATAATTTTTGTACTGACAAAATTTCCATGATAAGAGAATATCTGTTCAAAAACAACTGGCCAGTTAGCTGATAATTTATAACTACTTATAATTATGATAATTTATATCTATGCAATGTTTATTTTGTGATTCAAGTGTATTAGTCACAGTTCTCCAAAGAAACAGAAGCAAAGGATATATATAAAAAGACTTACTATAAGGTATTGGCTCATACAATGGAGGATGAGAAGTCCCATGACCAAGGTGGAGACCCAGGAAGGCCAATGGTGTAGTTAAAAGGCCTGAGAGCTGGAGATCCAGTGGTGTAGATTTCAGTCCAAGTCTGAAGGCATAAGAACAAGGAATGCCGAGGGCAGGAGAAGATCAATGTCCCAGCTCATCAGGCAGGTAGAGAATGAGAGAAAGAGAGAGCCCTCCCATCCTCCACCTTTCTGTCCTGTTCAGGGCCTCAAATCCATCCACATTCCTTTTACCCAGTCCACTGGTCCAATTGCTAACCTCCTCTGGAAACACCCACACAGACACACCCAGAAATAATGTTTAACCGTATATCTGACATCTCATGATCCAGTCAAATTGACACATAAAATTAAATATAAGAATAAGTGATATTTAGTTATTACATAATGGTTCATGTAATGATGAAGATACTTGTACATTCATATTGTGAACCCAGCAGTATAGTCTTTGTCCTATAAACATATGGCAGATGATGCAAAGGAAAATATTATATAACAACTTAACCAACCCACTTACAATACAGAACTTTTTCCTCTTAATTTCAAACAATAAAAAAATAAGATCGTAATGTAGAAACATAGCTAATTTTAAATTTTGTTGCACCAATAAGCTCAGTTATCAAATTAATTCCTCTTCTACAGGTCAAAGGAGAATGATATGTTAATATATGAATTCTGTGAGAATAAAATGCTGTATTTCCATCTTTGGGAAGGTTCTTGTAAAATAATGAACACTGATTGCCATAGATGTTACTATCACCATTGTTACCAGAAGTCCCTGTTCAAACCAGCACAACTGGAGTTTACACTTCTCTTTACCTTGGTATATTGAACGTCTGCTTCAAGAGCTACTTTTCTGCCCAGGTTATTACCCCAGATATTTCCAAACTGCCTAAATGACTGCCCAGAAGTTCCTGAAATACCAAAATATCATATACCACACGTGCCACAGTGTAGGTCTCTGCTACTGCTAAAAGGTTTCCCCTTTTAGGATACACAGAATACCCTTCACTGAGGGAAACTATTACAGTTCTTGCCCATAGTGCTTTCTTTCCTGACATCATCTCTGACAGCAACTAGGTTTAGGAAAACAATCCAATTTGTCCTCACTTTAACAAAGGTGCACTTTCTGTAGCTTTATGATGAATGTCTGTTTCTTAAGGTAAGGAGAAAACCACTAGATCTATCATAAAGATTTTTTTTCTTTCATTCCTAAAAGTCTTTGGAGGCATGAGATCCACACAACAAACTGTATTAATTCCAATATGGCCATTGGCTGTTCAATTTAGATCCTAATACCACATGTTTTCTCCCCACAAAGTTCCCAGATTATCAGTCTATGAAACCCTAATGTGTCTTTGGAGTTATATTTTTTAAAACACAGGTCTAATTCAATCTTTGCATTTTACTCTGTAGAAATAGGTCTCAATGGAATTCAGTAACTTATCCAATTTACAAAGGCATGTTTAGGAGCTTAACTGGACTATCCTAGATATTCAGTGCAGCCTCGCATTTCTTGTTACGGTAAATTTATGAGCTCATAACTCATAGTTACAGATATTTGTAAAGGTTCCCATTTTGTTTGAACTAGACTATGTACCTGAATGATGAGTTAATTTCCAACTCACCAATTCTCCCCAGAGTTTCAAAACAGGTTCTCTAGAATTTTAGAGCTTCACTTCAATATCATTCATAATAGTCTGTCACATTTTTTAAGGCAATGCCAGTCTTCACACATTACTATTGGGTAATCCAAGCCCCCTTCCTAGAGATCAGTTTGACTATGTAAGATCTTCTGGAGAAAAAAAAAACAGAAGAAGAACACTAAAAAGCATTCTTATTAAAATAATGCTAACAACATAAAAACAGTTATGTCACAAATAAAAGAAAAAAAAGTATTTTACGCAAGATAATGAATTAAGATAATTCTAACACGTGGCATAAATTCTATTGCCCTGTTCTTAATAGTTCCTATTCTGCTTTCACACTATGTTTTGCATAAGAAGCATCAGATTTCATTTTTTAAAATCCTTCCTTGTAATAAAAATGTATTAAAAAGCCCCAACACTTTCAGGCTTGTTAGCACATTTTCAAAGTAACATTAGATGTACAGCCCCAAGTGGGAATATTAAAACAACACACATATCAAGCTATGGGACTTGAGAGGAAAATAAGTTTGTGATATGTTTTGTTGGGCCTGATTTACAGTTAGAACATAACTTTCAGTCATGCATTATTAACTGGAGATAGGACAGGAAAAAGGTTTTACTGTCCCAAGATTAATTAATGGCTGTTCTTCAGTAAGCATTTGCCTCAGAGGCAGAGTTAGCTGGAACAATTTCCTCTTATACTCTGGGGAACTTGTAACACTGTACCTGAAAACTCAACTTCATAGAATCCTAATACCCTGAAGAAAAAAAAAATAACTATGACAAAACTGAAACTGCCTACCTGAACACAGACAAGTATTTAACTCAGAGGAGCAGTCTGCATGCTTGCCTTGCTCTGACGGGAAAATTCATGTTCCTTTCACATCTGTAAGTGCAGGTGGATACTTCCTCATTATATCCAGAAATAACTAGTTGCATGGGACAAACTTGACTACAACTTCCTCTTCTTCAAAGGCATCTGCCTGGCACCCTGAGTAATCAAAATCCACCCCATATTGTAAACAGTAGTGACATTTTAACCTAATATTGTTGAGGGTTCAGCATTTTCAAAAAAATAGAAGTAAGCGTCACCTGGATTTTGCATTTCATCACATTCTTTTTTCCTTTTCTTTCATCTTCTTTTTGTTGGGAAAGACAGCACTTAGGGTATAAGGATTAAATTTTCGTATTCAAAGACATATGTCACCACTGTTTCACTCCCATAAAATATTTGCCTGACTAATATTTTATAATATTTTTTCCTACAAGCACACTGTGTTTCTTTAACTTTCAGTCATTGCCAATCTTTTGTAGTTACCACAACAACAGGTGTTAAGTGGTGTATACATGTGTATAGGATGAGCCTTTATTGATCTTTGTTATCTTCATCTTTCTTTTTCAGTAGTTTGGGTGTGGATTTCTCTGAATTTATTCTGTTTGGCATAGAATTTTTTAAGTCTATCATCAAATTTTATCTTCCATCAATTGCCCCTCAGGGGTTATCTGGGAATTAGGTATTAGTCTATGTTGTACATCAGTTCTTCAAATTTTTGTTGTATCACAGTATTTTATTTGGCCAACAATATTTGGTTTTGATTGTAGTATAGCTTTTTAAGTATAAATAAATTATAGAAGTGAGACTAGTGTGTACCTTAGGAAGAGGAGGGGACTGATGTTTCCTGGGAAGATGCATGAGGGAAACTCCTGGGGTGAAAGAAATGAACAGAGGCTAACACATGAATATATATGAAAAATTAGTCGAGTTGTATAATTAAGATACAACTAAGTGCTGTACACACTTTACATAAATTATACCTTGATAAAATTTTAAGGCATTTTTTCATTTATTATCCTCACAAAAATGGCATTTATTATATTCTTAAAATTCTACACAGCACTGGCTTTAGGAACTAAAATAATATAATACAACAGCAATATTTATTTAATTCATTGATTATTCCTTCAGTAACACCTTTTGGGACATCTACTTTGTGGAAAGTGTAGACATAAGACATAGTATTTCCTTGAGCTCACAGTTTAAAGACATGTAAGTTCAGGTACAATTGTTATCAGGGTAGAATTCCTATGTTTGGGGAAAATACAGTGGATTTTTAAAAAACACATAAGTGGGGTCAACAACCAAGTCTGAGGGGTGAAATATAAGGGAAAGCTTCCCTAAGTACAAGATGGCTGAGCTTGATGTGCACTTACGGAGATAAAAATCAAAGTAGAGAAACTTTTTTTAAAGTGGCCAAAAAATGGCATTGAAGTATGCTGGCAGAAGAATACAAAATTATTACACCACTTTTCTCTTTAAACGCATAAACCAGATAAATTAAGTGCAAGAAGACTTTAAGAAATGAATGGCTTATTGGAAATATATTCTCATTACCTACAAAAGGTTCAACAAGAAAGTAAGTTAATTAAAACTTTGAAAGATGAGAGGAAAACTGCTTCAGTTTTACCTGGGAACAAAGGTCTTTGGAGAAGATTTTATAAGAGAAGATCTGTTAGGCAATAGGGCCGCATGATCTTAAGTTTTATTTGGTAGAATGATGAACATTAGTGACCAGCTTGGGCTGAGCTCTTGTAACACATGTTAACTTCAAAGGAAGACTCTGGTCCAAGGCAGTAACACTTACTAATGTCAATAGTTTTCAGCCAGTAACTCCACTTTTTGTCATTCTTTTCCTAGCAACAGACTCTGACCTCAAATTATCCATTTGCCTATTTTTCATATGCCCCAGACCAGCAACATTTCAACCACATTTCTATTCCCTCTGGCCTTGCTCCTACTTGTTGCCCTATCTTGCTTCACTACTCCTTTTCTGAATGGCTCAGTATTCTCCTTTACATTGAAAGCCGTAAGAGCTTAGCAAAATAAAAATTTATCTTTCATGCCCACAAAATCCAACATAGATGTTCTGTTCAGTCAGGGTGACTTCCACATTATCATTTAACATCCAGTCTCTTTCCAGCTTTCCCTAGGGTCTGAAGTGTTCTGTTAAGATCCTTTCCAGCTGGCAGATGGGGGAAGAGGAAGTATAAAGAAAATATAGGAAGTTTTGATGAGCTAAGACGGGCAGTATTTCAAATCACTTCAGCTCACATTCAAGTGGCTAAAACCCAGCCACATGGCCACGTCTAAGTGTAAGGGAGGCTGAGAGATGTCGTCTAGCTGTCTGCTCAGGAGGAAGAGAAAATTATTTCGGAAAGCCCATAGCAGTTTCCACCACATCGTTTCATTACTGTTCTGCAGCTAATTTCCACTTTTATCTGGGCTTCCCAATATAATAAGCTTCACAGACAGATATCTGCAGTCCCTACTGGCCCTGAGTTGACATGCCTGAATTTTGGTAGTAAAAGACAGTGATAATTCATAAACCAATATGTATGTATTAAATGTCTACTCTGTGTCTAAATACTGGGGAAAAGTAGTAATTGAAGTGAATAAAAATGCTAACCCTCATGAGCTTACATTATCTCAGCATCTTCTCACAGGCTTGTGAGAAGAAAGAATAGCCACCTGTCTCTGTTAGAGAGTAAGAAGAGCATCCAGAAGATCCTTGTGATTAGAAACATCTCCTGTATTCAGGTCACATATTATTAATAGAGATTCAGACATGAGTTAATCCTCTAACCCTCCTAAACATATTAATAGTATATTAAATATATGTAATTTTTGGAAAGAATGATATATTGAGACATAAGAGCGTCTGTGTGAATCTACCTGTCAGATCCCTTTCTTTGAGATGGGAAGGTGATAGTACATAGAGGATGAAAGAGTCCTTGAGGACAGAAAATGTACACAGATGGAGGACAAAAATAAAAAAATATTTCCCACTTCATAATTTTACTTCAGACATCAATGCACATCATGCTAAGTAATTTTGTATTTATATGTACAAAACTCTAAGGAAAAAATCTTACCAAAAGCCAACGTTCCACTCTAGAATATTAGATGATGAGTTCATTTTCCAGCCATTACACTGCAAGATTTTCCTTGGCTTACCATAGGGTTATGTTCCAATAAACCCACTATAAGACAACAATGCACTTAATACACCTAACCTACCGAACATCATAGCTGAGCCTAGCCTACCTTAAATGTGCTCAAAACACTCACATTACTCTACAGTTGGGCAAAATCATCTAATGCAAAGCCTATTCTATAATAAAGTGTTGAATACTTCATTTAATTGATTGAAAACAGTATGAAAGTGTAAAATGGAACGGTTATATGGGTCCAGAATGGTTGTAAGCATATCACTTGTTCACCCTTGTGATCGTGTGGCTGACTGGGAGCTGAAGCTTGCTACCGCTGCACAGCATCACGAGAGAGTATCCTACTGTGTATCACTGGCCTCCAGAAAAGATAAAAATTCAAAAATCAAAATTCTAAGTACAGTTTCCACTGAATGTGTATTGCTTTTGCACCATTATAAAGCCTTAAGTCGAATTACCACAAGTTAGGAACCATTTTATGTCAAAAGAAATATTGAATCTCTAACTTCATGTGATGGAGATCAATTTTGTATGTCTCCAAAACCACCTATTGTACAACTGATCAGCCTCACATTAACCCTTCTCAAAGCTGAAAAATAAAAAATACTCTTGAACCTTAGTTCAAGGAAATGGTTTCTTGCCTCCTCCACCTGACTTGGAATTGTTAAATTCAGTAGGTAAGGAGATTATAAGTTTAAACAATGAGATTTTATATGGGAGTTTTCTAAGTTTAGTTTGCTGTTTCCAGTGTTCCTATAAAAGAGGAAACAGTATGAAGAAACCTAGTCCCTATTATCACCTATCAGTAGCTAGAGCACTAAAAAGGGCTTTTTATTTAAATTTAAATAAATAAATATTTATTTGTTAATTTATTTAAAGACCCCACATAGCTCTTCAGAGCTGTTCTCAGAAATTGAATGTTTCATATAAAAACTCTAAAATGATCTTTATGTAAAATGAGTTTGTGTTCCTAATTATTAAATCTCTTATCTTCCTATTAGGAAAATATACTAACCATTATTTCTTAAATTTGCAGAAATTTACATTCTTACAGGTTTATCATCTGCCTCCCGTATGTTATGACGAAAATGACAGTGAATACCATAAATAGTGAAAATTAACCACTCATATCTGGGCTGGTTAAACAACGCCTGAACTTTTGTTAGCTCTGTATGTCCACAAATACATAGACGTTTTAGCTAGAGAGGCTTAAATCTTATCTAGTCCAAGGCCTTCATTTTACAGATGAGAAAACGGAGGCCTACAAAGGTTATGGAAATCCATACTAACATTAGAAAAACAATGCAAGTATACCATCCCTCGAAGTTGAGTCAGTGTCAGCCCTATATACCTACTAAGTTTAATGTTTTTAAATTAAAGAACTGGATTGGATTTCAACTTTTGATCTAAATCAGATGAATGAGTGTTGATTAGTTCTAGAATAGACATCAGATAAAAATAAACAAGGGTCAAAATCTGTTTTTTAACAAGTATTTTAACTTCCCACTGAGTATAGTTAATTGCTCTTATTCATGTAGCCCGGCCAGGCCATGACTTGGGGAAGCAAACACTTTATTTGCTAAGCAAAATACTTCGGGAAGCAAATATTTTTATTCTGTTTTGAAAATGGGTTTACTTCTGTTAAATTAGTTATCCCGAGAGAGGGTAAAAGCTAATTCAGGGCTTGTTTATCTATTCAGAGGGATACATTCCTATTCTGCCTGCACTGCAGAAATTTGAGGAAACTCAGGTCCAAGGCTTTAATGCTGAAACTTTAAATCTGTTCATTGACTCTTTACAGGATTAACTTTCTAAGTATGCTTAAGTTCTGAGGCATTTGTTTGCCATGGAAGTCAGAGTCCTTAAGCCTAATCAGGAGCTGTTGCTGCAGTTTATTTATAGTTCAGAAGGTCAAACTGATTCGCTTAATTGGAAAACACTGCTTCCTAGTCTATGCACCTATTGATGTACTGTACACTTGACGCGATTAGTTACCAGGGTGAGATTCTAATATGACCTTTGTTAATAATGTACATTCTCCATAATGGGCTGTTTGCAGTTTCTAAGAGCCGTTTACATGATGTGCTTGGTAATCAGTTATACAGTACAATTCCTATGGTGGAGAGAAAGATCCACTTTAATTGGAATAGTGCAGAAGGCTCAAATATGAGAAAATTTTGGTAGTCTGTGGCTGATTTCTTGCAGACTTCCACATATGCTTTTAAAATGGAAAAAGCATGCTTGTACAACTCGCCTGACATCATGCACTTTCCATTTGGAAAGCTGCAGTAAAAGATATGAACACATCATGAGGGGAAGAGTATAAGGTGACAGAATGGGAAAATTATTTGCCCAGTTAGACAAATATTGCTCATAGCATGACCATACCTCATTCACGCTGCAGCAAAGGACACACATGGACACACACACACACATGAGCTTGCTCTTAGAATTTCTATTTAAAAGAGTACTACCATCAAACCATTCGGCCAGATTCATTTTAAAGAATACCATTTGTGGATTTTCATGTTGCTTATGGGGCACGGAAGACTAGAATGTCCATTTTAAAAAGAAACAACAAAGTACACTCTTTAAGGTGAGTAGCACAATGTTATGGAAAATTCAAAAAGTTCCTTGGACTTTGAGTCAGGCATCCCGAAATCATTGTTGGCTTTACCACTTATTTTCTGTGTGATTTTGGTCAAGGTAATTAACCTCTTTGAGGCTCTGCTCATTCATCTATGAAATGAGAATAATAATAGATATCTCATAGGTGTGAGTATTAAATAAAGTGGCACACAGCCTGCTTTACTACAACGTAAGAGTTCCTAAGAGAACACAAAACAAAATCAAAATATTAACATAACCGTTTAGTTGTATTCATTTTCTAATAAAACTAGTGAGAGAAAAAAGGAATTAAGAGCCAGGGAAATTCAGACCAGAAAAAAAAAAGTTATTTTTCCTGCAATATTTAAATTTAAAAATGCTTTCATAACTACAAAAACTAAAAACTAAAAACTAAATATCAGATTCAGAAACTAAACATCCCTAAGACACCCAATCTTTAAAATTTTCTTTCATTTACTCATTGTCTTTTCTCACTACCACAGTGCTTCTTACATGGTCTTATACCCAGTCATATTTCCAACAAAACATAAAGCCGTTAAAATAAAATATCCTTGCTGCTAAACAATAGCATATTTTTTTCAGAATCTAGTTACTATCAAGAGTGGCCTGCATAATGTAGATGTTCCCATACCTGTATGCCTACAACAATCATTTAGCAAGATTCTTAAGACTCTAGATTTTAGACCTTATTCCAGACTTGCTGATGCAGTAAGTCTCTTACAAGGCCAAAGATCTATATTTCAATACGCATATCTTTGTTCTATCCAAAATAATAGCCTCCAGCAAAAATAATACATAAGAAGCAAATCTGAATCACGTTGCTATTGCCTATAAATTAAGCTCAAAATTATTTTATTAAGCTTTATCCTGAGAATTAATGATGGCATAAGAACTGGATAAGATTTTAGAATAGTTACTTTTAAAACAAAATTGTAAAAGGAATTATCAGTTACTTGTGGTTAATAATGCACAATTCATCTTAATAGTGGTGTGGCAAAATTATGCAATGAAATAGGTGGAGGCCTCATAAGCCCTCTGTGCCATTACCTGCAGAAAAAGAACATGTTTCAACTTCTAGGCTCTTTATTTTCAAGGTTTTCACACTAATCTCACAAAACCTTTTTTTAGATGTTGTATCCGTCACTTGAATTGAGAGACTAACAGATGCTTCATGCCTCATGTTTCCACACCCTCCTTGCTAAGTGTGTATTGCTTCTATCTCTATTTTTTTTTATCATGTGTAATGTTAAAACATTTCTTTAAGTGGAAAACTAAATTCTAAGCCTCCTCTGGTTAAAAAAAAAGTTTGTTTTTTTCGCAGGATATGTTTTCTGAGCAAGATGCCTCTACATTTTTCTTAAATTGAACATTCACATGTTTTCAGAATGGAACAAATAAATTTCAAGATTTGAAAGCAGAGCCATACCGACATTTAGTTGGCCAAGTACCAGAAGGCCTCTTCAGAGTGACAGCGTCACTGACTTCACATACACTAGAGCTGGTGCTATGGCCCTGGTAGCAAAGTAAGAGAATCTATATGTACTGGAGACCCTATAGAGATAGAAAGTTTTTCATAATCAACCTTCCACAGTATCCCTGTAACTTCCTTGCTAAAGATCTCTACAGTAAATGAAACATATTAGAATGAGCCACTCAAGTTACTAAAGTGGATATAATGATATGGTAGTATTGCAGAAAGAAAGCAATCTTTAAAATTAGAGTACCTGATCCAAGTCACATCCATGTTACTTATAAAGTAGTGACCATAGGTAGTCACATGCTTTCTCTGGATTTTGTATTCTCAGCTTTAAACTGAAAATCATAGCAGAGTTAACCACATTGGGTGGGAGCAATATGCAAGACAAAATATGTGAGAAAGAATTAATAAACAGCCCTGAAGATGAAGATTCCTCCATCTTTCACATTTGATCTTTATATGAATATAGTAGTTCTCAATTTAACAAAAAAAAAATAGTAGGAACTACTTTTTTTCACGTATTTATGTAGAAAAATAATCTGAATCATTAAATTAAAACATAAAAATAAAAATCCAGAGAGACACTAATAATTTTAGCACAGGTGCTGCAAACAACTGAAGAAAGTGGAGACACAGGATCAAGCCTATCTGCTTTTCCAGTTCTTAATCTGTTTCCCAAAATTGATTTCTTTAAATTTAACTGGAAAGTAATAAAAATAAAAACATGGCTTTCACCACATCTGTCTTATTTTTCAGTTCTTTCTAATGCTCTTTGTATTGATTCCCATCTCTCAGATTCATTGTGGCTCTGGTAATGGTGACTAATTTAAGTGCTTGAGATTGGAAAAGGTGACATTAGGTAAAAGAGGGTAACAGACCTACTGTGCTTGGTGTCCCCAGCACCCTCTCCACTGACTTTTTGCACAAGAAAGGAGGAAAAGAAGTTTTTCCCATAACTGGTCATTTTTATGTTGTTTTAATATATTGAGCAGGATCTGGTCATTATTATATAATCCAGGGCAAAAATATAGCAACATGGTGAGACAGGAGGGAAGAAGGCAGAGCACAATCATTAAAAGAATGATGCAGCAATTGAGGATAGGACATAAGCTGGTTAGAACCAACTCAGCCCAAGATGGCAGAAGATTCAACTTCCAGTAGAATTTGAGCCTCATTATAGGCTCATTGTAATACATTAGCATGCTAAATGACACACCCACAGGTGCTATGACAGCTCCTAGGTGGACTATAAAAGTCTAAAAATTGAGTGGGTGCCCAATTCCTGGAAATCCTTGCCCCTTCACCAAAACAGGTGGAACAATCCTCCCACTTGCTCACATATGAAATTACCCAGCTTATAAAAACTAACAAGCCCATACCCTGGGTGGCCTCTCTTGCTTCCTGAGATGGCCCACAACCTGTCTATCAAATATGTATCTCCCTGAATAAATCTACTTTCACTTTACTATGGCTTGCTCTTGAATTCTTTCCTGTGCGAGACATGTACCTATTCTCTGGCAACAATAGAATTGATGGCAAAGTAAGAGATTCAACCTAGAACCTCAAAATTAGATGTGAGTGGCATGGCTTACCACAGCTGCTTTTACAACTACACAAGATTTTGCTAAAGTTCTCAGTGATGTGGATGTGGGATGATGTGGGTACCTAGGTTCAGAAAGCCTTCATTCAGAAATTCTTAGCATAGTAGATCCCACCTGGGTGAAGGTGGCACTCATTGCTATCACTTGAGCATCTTTTTCTTAATGGAACTGAGAAAAACTGCAGCACTAACTGAACAACTCCAGCCAGATACATCCCTTTATCCTTTGCTGAAACCTGTATCCTCTGAGCTTTTTGCAATGAACTATGGTTTGTATAAGATTCTATGTTATGACTCTAATTTTTACCAATTCCCAACCCCAGTGGGACTAAATCTGGGCTATTTTCTCAATAAATGTATCACCAAAAATAAGGATTTATAAAACATATTTGATTGTTATTTAATGATAAATTTTAGTCAAATGCAATTTCCCCACTCTGCTGTCTTCTATCCCCATGTCTTAACCTCTTTTCTGCCAATAGAAAGAAAAATGCAATTGGAACTTATTTAACTCTTTCAATGCCACATTGCCAGAAAGACTTAATTCATGCCATACAATCTATTGTTTGTTTTCTCTTCGCAACCTCAAGTTACCTCTGTTCTTATTCACAAACTTCATTCACTTTTTTTTCTTTTTTTAAAGGTTTTTTTGGGGGGATGGGGAGGTAACTAGGTTTATTTATTTATTTTTAGAGGCGGTACTGGGGATTGAACCCAGGACTTCATGCATGCTAAGCATGAGCTCTACCACTTCAGCTATATCCATTCACTTTCAATGATCACTCTCATTATGTAGCTCACGTTGTTTCTCTGGCCAAGTATTAACTGAGTGGCCCTTATTTTCCTTATTTTTTATTAGTTGTAGCCCTAGAGTTCTCATTTCTTTCCCATTTTCAATCTTTTCTCTAAATTGTCCCCAAGCCTCTCATTCTTCAACCATAGGTGTGTGTGTTGTCTGTGTGCATGTGTGTGACTATGTCTGTAAAAAAAGTAAGTTGATCTGCAAGAATATAAAGATAAAAAAATTAAAATTACCCTGTAACATTTACACTGATTGGTACAATATAAAATGAAAGAGAAGGAATATCTTCTATACTAATGGGATCAAACTGTTCAACTAGTTTAGTCAGTAATATTACATAGCTAAGGAAAGACTGAAATATCAGCAATGGGAATAAGGAAAAAGGAAGTCCTAATACAAGCTTTGATAATCCATGTGCATCAACATTTAAACCCTTTAAAATGCATCTCCAGAGACACAAAGAACCCAGTTAGTTGCTAGTGAGACATGCTCTGCTGAGAGGCAGATATTACAGACTCTTCCCTGATCTGTAAATAGTATCACTCACAACTGTTTGCCTTCATAATTCAATTTGTACCAAACATTGTTATAATTAAATTTAGATGCCCAGTTACATTTATATGAAGAATGAACTTTTATATCAGAGGATGCACATTGTATTTTTATAAAAAAAAAAAAAAAAGGAAAGAAATGTATCATTGTAGAGAAATAATTTGGCATCCTGGAGTATAAGTGTGTCTCTAGTAAATTAAAAAAGAATATCTAACCATCTCCATATTGACTGACGAAACCCAGCTTACATGCTTGCCAAGCCCCCAAACTTGTATCATCAAAATAACGTCGTCCTATAAAAGCTCTTTTGTCTAGCCAAATGACAACAAAAGTATCTCAGGTTTTTTCCTTTACAAACTTGAATATCAAAAAAAAATTAAAAACATGTTTTTTTTCTAAAAACTTAGGAATATTAAGAGCAGCAAGAGAAAAGCAACTTGTTTCATACAAGAGAACCCACATAGCACTGTCAGCAGATTTTTACACATGAATTTTGCAGGCCAGGTGGAGTGGAATGATATTTTCAAAGTGCTAAAAGAAAAAAAAGAAAGAAAGAAAAAACTTCTAGCAAAGAATACTCTACACAGCAAATTCAACATCCAGAATTGAAGATAGTTTTCCAGACTAGCAAAAACTAAAGAAGTTCATGACCAGTAAACCAGCATTACAAGAAATGTTAAGGGGACTTCTTCAAGCTGAAAAGAAAAGGGCATTAATTGGTAACAAGAACATATATAAAATAATAAATCTCATTGGAGAAGTAAATGCATAATACATAATTAATTACTTATAAAGCTAGTATGATGGTTGAAAGACAAAAATTGTAAAAATAACTATGATTACAATAACCAGTTAATATATACACAATAGAATATTATTTAGCCATAAAAAGAAGAAAATTGTACTACTTGCAACAACATAGATGAACCTCAAGAGCATTATGCGAAGTGAAGTAAGTCAGACAAATACTGTATAATCTCTTATATGCGAAATCTAAAAACAAAACAAAACAAAGCCAAGGTTATTAGATACAAAAAATAGATTGGTAGTTGTAAAAGGCAGGGTATAGGGGTGGGAGAAATGAGTAAACTGGTTTTGTATGTTTTTTTTGTTTTGTTTTGTTTTTTGTTCTTATTTAAATAAATTAAATGATAATTTAAAAGTAAAATAACAAAAATTAAGAGAAAATTACTGGGAAACCTTTAGCTATCTGAATATCACATTGCCCTCCAAATCATATTCATTATATAGTTCTTGCTGGACATGAATATTTTTGTTTATTAATTGATTCAAGATAAAATCTTTCAAAGATTTGGCTACTGTACACAATAGCTAGTTTTTCTGGTTATAATTTTGTCATAGAAAGTGTTAGATTTTGTCCAATAGCTATTTTCTGCTGCTTTTTACTTGGTAATATATTTTTTTTTGAGATTGCATAGTGATTCGCCCCAAGGGAAAATCATAATTGGTTTAAGCCAGTCATAAACATTCTGTCCTCTTTTTGCAGACACTAATTTTTACAGCTTCTTATTTGCAGAAAGAGATGACCCAACCCAATCATTTTTCTGGCCAATGAAACAGTAGGGTAAGTATTCTGCAGTGTAGAAAAGCTCTTGTTCCTTAATTAAAATAACAGATACATAAGGAGAGTTTACTCAGATCACCTCTTCTCCTGTTTCCTGTCTTTGGTAACGCTGTGAGAATGTGATGATTGGAGATGGTAAGCCATCTTCTGACCATGATAAGAAAGCCAAGATAATCACACAGGTGTCAGCCCAGTGAATTGAGAACTAACACCAACAACAGCCTATTTCTTGTCTTCATGCTTTGTAAGAAAACTATATCCCACATTTAATCCACCATTAACAGGTCAAAATTGTTCCTATACATTTATTCTGGATCAGGAAAATATAGAGAACCACTTTTATGTTATAGAAAACCTAGAGGAGCTGTGCATGTGTGTCTGTGACATCTATATTTTCTTCTCAGGCATGTATTACTCCCACCCCAATTCATATTATCATGTATGTCTAAATTTATACTGTATCCCACATTCTGACATGATTTTTGATTGATGGTTCAGTTGTTTTCCATGAAAGCAGTCTTGTTGAATATAACATGAACTTTGGCCAACATCAGCAATTCCCTTTGTCCAATGACAATTCCCAGTCTCATTTTTAAGGTAAACATTTTGGATAGATAAATTGAGATTTTATCCAATAATCTCTTCACTCATTCATATTAATGTATTCATTATACAATGTAAAGTTGACTTTTGTATATACTCATATACATATTTTGAAATAGATTTAATAAATTACAGCAGTTATTATTCCAACACTGGCACAGTTAGTCATCAGGTCTTTGACCACTGAGGTTTCACAATATCTGTTCTATCCTAAAAGGGCTGGATCTATTTGTTTCCACAGTTGGTACATTCTGTTGCATATGAGGAACAACTACAAAATATCTCTGAAATTACTTTGCCATAAGAAATAACCAATTAAAACACAATAAAGAAAGAACAAAGAAACATCAACTTGTAAAAAAAAAGTTGGGGGGGTGGATTTAGAGGTTATTTCTACGTAACAATTTCAACAGACACTTCAGATTCAAAAGCCAGTACCTAACTTGTCTTAAATTACAAAAAAAGTTTAATGCCTTGACAACAAAATTAATCTTCAAACCAAGCATTCAACAACACAGAAGTTGTGATGTTATTGTGCATATGTTTGTTTAAACAAGATAATTATCTCTGTCATTCCAAAAGCCAATTCTTCTCCATTTTAGCATCTTCATTAAAACTACTGTCAAATCAGATAGTGCAACACAAATAGGAAATATACTGTCCACATAATCAAGATTTTTTAAAAGACTATTTGCAAATTTTAACCTAAGGCAAACTGATATTTTTAAAGTTGGGACTTCTTGGAACCAATTGTGGAGAAGGTGCATTCTGCCATGCAGAGATGTGGGAAAGTTTTTCAAGAGGAAAGTAACAACAAAAGAATTAGAGATATAAAGTACAGGGCACATTTTGGGATTGCACAGTTAGGTTAAAGCAAGAGGGAATTAATCAGAATGATAAAAGACAAGGTATAAAGGGAAATAGATTCCAAACCACGGAAAGTCTTGAATGACATTCCAAATTCAATACTGATAGCTGATTGGGATACTATTGAATTTTTTTTATATTGTTTATCCATTTCTTATACTTGACATTAGAAACAGAGATTAGCTTACCTATCTCATCATCCCCTTGGATTCCACATGAACTTCGCACTTGTGAATCTAATTGCAACCAACGGTCAGTCTCCAAATATTGGCCCAACATACCTCAAGTGTTATAAATTGCTTCCAAACCACTAAGACATTCTCAAATGGGTTCTTCAATAGATGGCACATGAAAAGGACTTTTCCTAACCCACTTCTCTTCAATTAAAAGATTTTGCTTTTCACTGTGCATGTTTCTGACTGCACTGTTTACAGAAGTGCATTCCAAGTGCATATGGGTAATTGTTCTTATGAAGAAGTAAGGCCTTAGTCATCCCCCATCACATGAAAGGTCAAGAAACAAGATGAAATGATTACTGGTACCCTCTTCTCTACCAGAGAAAGACATCATTTATTTACCATCATACAAATATCATATCCAAACGATACCAATAAATGCATACTGATTAATGCATAAAGAGTGAGTGTATAATATTTTGTAAGTCTCCTTCATAGATGAGACCTAGTAAAAGATACTGAGGACATCTATTCATAACAATAAAAAGTTGCCATGGAATTTCAATTTTCTTTTGTAATCCATGGCATGTCATTTTTTTAAGTTACTTTGCTTATTTTTTTTAAATTTTTTGAAGAGGGGGCAGTAATTAGGTTTATTTATCAATTTTTTTTTAACAAAGGTACTGGGAATTAAACCCAGGACCTTGTGCATGCTAGGCATGCACTCTACCACTGAGCTACTACCCTCCCCATTGTGGTACATCATTTAACTTCACCTGTAAGATTAAGAAGATTTGCCATTCTAGACCAAAGAGGATTTCCCATCCTTTAGGACTAGGACTAAGATTGAACCTAATTGGGAAATCTAGGTCTTTCACCTAGAATAATGTGTGAGAGAAGTGCATTCAAGATTTATTCTTTCCAGGGTGTATTAACGTATATTATAAATCCTCCAAAACACATTAGCAAAGGTATCCATTAGCAATTTTTATCTTTGGATTGATATGTGCTGCTAATAACAGTTTTTCTACATTACTAACAAGTGTTTTGAAGTACCTATTCTGCACTCAAAACCATTCAAGTCCTTAGTAATCCATTAACTTAATGAAAGTAGGTGTGATGAATCATAAGGAGGCTTGTTTTATTTGTAGGGTATCTGCTAATTCATGGCTATAAAGGTGTTTCTGTAACACTTGATACAGAAAATACAATATTCCAGCCATGCCATTTCTTGGATGCTTCTCAAAGGAAATAATGCAAACTCTAAGATATACCTGAAACTATGTCTGAGGCAATGATATTTTCAATGCATGTGATTTCCAAATTTATTAAGTAAATAAAACATGTGTTTTAGATATTAAAATAAATCAGCAAGAATATACCTATTTTTCTAGACCTAACTACAATAGGCTATTGTAGCTATTAGAGCAATGATTATATATAACAATATGATTTCTACTTTTATCCTAGCCAGTGAAAGATGAGGATGTATGCCATAGGGAAAGAAAGGAAACTAACAGAGCAGAACAAGACAAAAATTGAGAACTATCTTCTGCAGCTGTAATGTAATAGGAATCTTGGAAAATAAAATTATGCGAGGTTTCATAACAATACTGACAATAAGAATTTGTTTACATGTATCAATAATGCTGAGGAAATGCCCTTTAAGATACACTTTTCAAACAAATGCAAAGAAGTTCATCTCTCAGAATGTCAGAAAAGAAATTCACAACATATATTTGGAAACAAGAGTTGGAGAAGAGTGAGAAAACAAAAATAATGGGAATTCTTAGGGTTTTAAGATGGTGTCAATATGGGGAGAAAAAATACACATGTATTATGTGTGTATGTCCCAAAATGTTTTTTTCAAAGTTAGTTAAAATTGTTTTTGAAAACAGTAAGCCAAAGTAAAGAGAGTATTTAATGAGAAACCTTGACATTTTTCATAATCAAGAAGATTAAGAAAGAAAGATTATTTTCATAAGCACAGTTGAAAATACAAACTACTGAACTACTCATTATCCTTTGTTAAGAAAATAAAGGAGTTATCTGGAGACCATTTACATACCAGTTACCATAAAGACACAACGAATAAACTGCATACATCTTGTGGGGTTCGGGTCCCCTTTATACTAATACAAATTCTATCTCATCATAATGAAACAGAATTGGGGGCTATTCGCTGTAAGAAAAAAAAAAAACCTGTAATATTCTACTCTTTTTATTTCTGCTTTATTTTTAAATTTCCTATAGGTTTTTTTTCTTTTTGCTACAATTTTTCTTACAAGTTTTTATGGGAAAATTTGTTTACTTACTACCTTTCTGATAGAAAACTGAATTTGTTAGAAACATTCTTAATAGGAAATGAAATTTACATACTTGAATTTGCTATCCCACCAACAATATGGTAATTAACTTACTATCTGTTCTCTACCTAAATTTAGTCTGTAATTCCACTGTTTGGTAATCAAAAAGCCTTAAGACTTTTTGACTTAGTTTTCCCATTATAGTCCTGTTTATGAAAAGGAACTGTTATTTTAACAGATTCTTTTCTGATGAAAACATGAAGCTTGTTTCTTCTACAAAGCGGTTAGAAAACCAAATTTAGATTTGGGATCAGGGATATGAGAGCTATATAACAAAACAGTGGTAGTTGCATAAATGCCTGACATCTAAAGAAAGAATACTGAAAATAAGCAATAAGGAAGAAAGGCAGGAGTGAAACCAAGTTAAGATTAATCAGCCATTTAAAATGCTGTAGATGAAAAGCTGGCTGGGGGCAAAAGATTGAAACAGAGAACATCCAATCTGGTAAGAAGAATGTTTATATCTTCACTCCTACTTCAGGTGTCAAGGAAGTTAAACCTTTCCCTTTTATAAGATGATTGTTTCATACATTACTTTCTCTCCAGAAATTCCCCACATCCCATGAGTTTAGTACATTTGACTGCCTTATACTAAGAGAAATCATTAGACAAGAATGTCACTGTCTTCCAACCGTAAAGCTACACAATAATTTTCATCTACCTTCATATTTTTCTTTCCTCCTCTTACAACTGACAAGGTGAATCTTTTTTTGAGGAAGTCCAATTCTTGTACAAGTGTTTTAGAATCTGTCCCTCATTCGCTTTTAAAGGAATGCTGATCATTTATTCAGTCAAAATATCTTTACTGAGCACTGATTCTTTGCTATATACCATGCTAGGAAATACTACAGTGGCCACAGAGAGACATAATCTCTCCACTCAGAGAGCTTCCAGAATGCTGGGAGACCAAGACATTAATCAATCACACTAGTAAACATTAACTCATAAGTGTGTTAACTGCCTATAGAATAACCAAATAATGCAATGAGAGCTCTTTAAAGAAATCAGGGGAGAAGTCCCTAATGAAGTAGACTTCAGCTGACGTATGGAGTATCTGTATATTAATTCGACCAAGAGAAAAGAGAAATAAGTTATAGAAAGGAAAAAAAAAGAAAAAAAAATATTCTAAGGCTAAAAAATGGCCAATCTTACTAAAGCAAGGAAAATAAGAGGAAAATCAGAGAAACTGAGCTAAGAGGTAGGAAGCAATTAGAGGATGCAAAACTTTATGGGCATGTTTAGGAAATCTGTATATATCCTAAGGTTAATGAGAACTTATCAGAGGGTTTTACACAGGGAGGTGGCAAAATCACTCCATCAGAAATGTCAGACCATATTCCAGAAGGAATTATGGAAAGATCACTTAAAAATAACTTCTGTAGTATTCTAGGCAAAACTATGTTAGAGTTTGATAAAGGTTTGGGGGAAAGATTAAGAATTTTGTTCTTTCAGTCTCATCATTCTTAGTTTATTAAGTTCTAACTTGACCCCATCTGTTGCCTCCATTTATTTGCTGCCAGTTCACAGTCAAACTACTCAAATAAATTGATTATATATGCAGTATCCTCACACCCACCTCTTATTAAATATGGAAACTGCAGAATTTCAGACTCACCACTAGTTAGAATCACTAGCTACCTCCATACTGCAAAATTCATTGAATCATTTTCTGTTATCTTATTTCACATTTAAACTGCATTTGACCAAGTTGACCAATAATTTATTCAACAAATGCATTTTTCATTCAACAAATATATATTGAGTTTCTACTGTGTAGCATTCACTGTACATTTTATTAGGTACACAAAAAAGACATGGGTCCAGAGGTTGAAACAAATAGTAATCAAAGAGTCATACAAATACATGAAAAATTTCAACTGAAATTAACTTTATGAAAATTACTCGGAACTTATTTGCTTAAGAGAATCAATATGTTCATCTCTTGACTATCATTATATCACATTCTCCTACATCCTGGCTGTTCTTGACTATATATCTATCCATTTATGTATCTGTCTGATGCATCCCAACAATCATGTTCCCTAGATTGACCTGAAACAGATATATTTTTCCTTTGGACAGATACAACACCTGAAAGACAGCTGCCCCCCACTTTAAAATGCTGATAGGAATCCCTCCATCTCTGTCTTGCTCCCTTTCCCTGCCAGGTACAACACATGCTGGCCATACATCTTGAAATGTACTTGTTATTTTCCTCACCCCTACCTAGATATGCTGCTATCCTCATGTAGCTATAAAAGGAAAAGAACTAAGGGAAAGGCTGGAGAGTACTTAGGACAGACTGGTTTGATCAATTAAACTCTTTCTCTGATTGTATAACTCCAATACTGTTGAAAATCTTTCTTTTTTGAATATTCATGAGTATTTTGTATTACCAGAGATAGTACAAAACATTACAAAATTGATTCACAGGCATCGAGATTTTAGCCAGTATCAACTCTTACTAATAGTTTCAAGAATACAAGCAGTAAGTGTTCTGGGGCCCCCACCACAGCTACCCAGGTCCTCTGTGCCAGCATACCACACACCCCAGCATGGTGTGGCCCAGTTTAACAGACAAGGTTTCTGAATAACTACGTAGTTGCCTCACTTACATAGAAGGCAATGTTTGGGTTGTAAAACAGCTTCATTTTATAATAAAACAATTTCACACTTTAAGTGACATTTCCAAGGAGCCAAACTCCATTAATCCATAGATTCCATGTATGTTTTACTCTGAACAATCCCAGACAACGAGGTACATCTCATTAAAAACATTCCATAGATAGGTGACATGTGGTAAAAAAGATGATTTAGTTTGCTTGGCAGCCTGTCATTAGTTTGTACATAAGGAGATCAGGCCTAGTCACTCCGTCCCTCCCCCTTTCCACCTCAGATGTGTCCTGCTCACCCCCTATGCCCATTTGCCTCAAAGTCAGTAAATAGATTACAGACATGTTGTTTAACCATTCATGTCTCAGCATGAAGAGACATGGGGATAGGCACATTCTCTTATATATTACCAATAAACTGACTTTTTAAAATCATATTTCTGATTATTTTCGTACTTGTTTTTCCGTCATCTAAAGATAAAATAAGAACTCCAGGAAGTAACATCCACAGCCCTCTACAATCCGTTGCCAACCACCCTACATAGCGTCAACTTCTGTATCTCTCAAGCACTTTATGATTTTGTCATCCTGAACTTCCTACTCCAAACCCAGCAAGTTCTTTCATGTATTTCCTCTTGCTTTCTCCCTTATACTGACACACATCAGACCCTCAGTAAAGACTGACCAACTTGAGCTTGGCTGCTTATCTACAACAAGGCAAGAATTATATTCACATTTAGTAAACTGGAAAAATAAAATTATATCCTAAAGAGTTACAAGGAACAAGGACACCCTCTTAATAAGGCTGAAATATTATCAAATTTACCTTATTAGTAACTGGAAGAAAAGTGAATTAAGCCGATCACTTTAATTGAAAATGAAATCAGACCAAACCTAATTAAACTGTGGTACAACACAGACCCTACACACAATGAAAACATTTGTCCTACTGTTGCAGACCTTGTAAACACTGCCAGCATCCTGGTAATGCCTCATTTCCCTCAGACTCTTCTAAATACCACAAAATTTATCGATGCATATAGTGAGGTCAGGTAATGAATTTTCAAGGTCATTTTGCAAATAGGAGTAAACAGTTTCTTTTGACTCCTCCTAGATGTCTCTGCATAATGGGTTGCTTCTGCTGAATTCATTAACTTTCTCACTATGCTGTAAACTAATTTTTCTTCCTACCCTCATTATAATCTACATTTATATAGCTCATATTAAATGCTCAAAACACTCCAATAACTTTGCCTTACTAACCCATAAAACAACTTTCTGAAGAAAATAGAGAGAGCTGTCACATTTCCCTTTTTACCCTTGAGGATGAAGAGCTGTGAATAAATTTGCTTCTATAAAATGAATCCAGGACCCAAGTTCCTGAAATAGAGTTTGCTACTCTTCTATCGGAGTCTAAAATTTTACATAAACATTTACAAAATATTTTCCTTTGGGTTGTTGTTATCGTGGGAGCTGCTACTTTAAAAAAAAAAAACACACAATCACATTGTGTGTTCAGCATGCAAGCCCATCAGAATGCCACTGGGAAGGGAAGGATTGCCTTTTGATATCCAATCTTTCCAGGAAAGTTATTCCCAGACACACCTTTTTAGCAGACCCTCTATCTCTCACTATATCTATTTCATTCTTCTTTCTCGAGTTTCCCTTCTTCCTGTTAGTTTTCTATAAATCAGATTCCTGTTTAAAAAAAACACAAACAAAATCGTGAGACAGATTTGGGATCATTCTCGTAGGAAGTCAAATAGCCAGACATCCTGTATTATGTAACATAATGTACCCTAATAACAAAAAATACTAAAAATTTAAATTGGCATTGTTCTAGGTAGTAAGAATCTAGAGTACCTTATCTTTAGCATGTGTATCATTTTAGCATGTATAAAAAACTTACTTTACTTAAGAAACCCAACGGTGGTCCATTAAGCCTTGAATCCACACTGACACCCATGCTGCAAATCCTTACATCTTTGCCTTCAATGAAATACCTAGACATCTGAGATTTTTAGTCTGCTACAGCAGTGCAACATCTAAGAGGTTTTCCTAGAGGACTTGTTATTAATTTAAAGTAAATTAGACTGAGTTATATGATTTCAGGGCTACAAGAGTATAGCCCCCTCTCTCACTCATCACTCACCCTCAACCTGCTATATCCCTGATTCTTTCCAACCAGTGCTTGGTATCTAAAAATTTACCATTAAATCTTCATCTCTTTAGGGTGAAAATAAATTTCTTTTTGGATTAGGTAATACCAGAGTGACCAAATAGTTTATCATCTAAACTGGGTAAGAGTAAAGCTCTGTGAAATGAGAATGAAAGAGGACACTATTAATAAATCTGTTAGAGCAACAGAAGAAAAGGCACGAGCCCAGGATGCATAGTCACCCTTGACACCTTAACATCTTCTCAGCAACTTATGCTAAATGTAGAAGAAATGACCAAAAGAAATGTACCACTGAATGGAAGCAAAAGAACTCTATCCAAAGGGGTATGTAAAAAGAATAAAGAGTAATTAATCTGGACTGTAAAAGGCAAATATTATAAACTTCATATAGATTCTCTGGCTAAATGATAATCCAGCAACTGGAATTAATAATTATAATAATTCTAATAATTTTCCACTTAATTTGAAATTTAGCAACTGAAGTCAAAGATCCTCTTTATCTTTTGAAATAAATTTTAAGGGAAAGGAAGTCCCAATCAATGCCTCCTCAATATTTTGGTCACATTGGTGTTCATTGTTATTATTCCCTTCTGTAGAAAAAAGAAGTTTATTTTATTTATTTTTATTTTAATTAGGCAAAACTTCCAACTATGCCAATATTGTATACATAAAATCTGAGATTTTGCAAACTGTCCTTTGCAGCATGTATTATGCTATTAAATATATTTTATAGAAAATAAATAGTTTTTAAAATAAATATTATTAGTAATAGTCTTTCTGCTAATTTGCTGATTTATCCATCCTTTGAGAACCATCCAATATTTGTTTTCTACATTTATTTTATTTATCCACAGGACTTGATGTTTGTTTCCTCCTTCTACCATTCTAACAACATCAACTGTCTCACCAGAAAAACAAATAGTGTCAAACCAGTCCATGGTACTGTGAGAAAGGAAGGCAGAAAATGACAGGCTCCCTATTGACTGACATATATGCATTTCATTTGTTGTCAGGACAGATTCCCAAGGCTGTGGAAACCACAGAAAATAAATAGGCTTTGGTGCAATGAATTCCATGGTTTTCTGGAGGACCCTGATAAAGACACATAAACTTTAAGACATAATTTCTGTCTCATCAGTTGTGCATAAAACACCTAGGTTAGGAAGAGAGATCGAGGATGAAGATTGAGTCCCTTTCTTTAGATTCTTGACATATACATGAATACTAGGTAAATTAAACTACGTACATGGGTTATTGGAGCACAGTAATTGGGAGACATGGTTCATTTTGACTTAAAGGACTGGGGAAGATTTCTCATACAAAGACACATGATTTAACACCTTAAAACATTAAATCTTGGTCAATGACAAGTGCAGAAAGCAACAGCTTCATAGACATGTGACTTGTGCAATGACAGAAGGCAGACTTGGGAAGGGTTCCATACTGGGTTTGATGTTCCACTTAATGATCGTGAAATACATAATAATTTTTAAATAATGGAGCTTGCATTTTAATTTTGCACTAGGTCCCACAAATTATTCACCTGGTTTTGAGTGTGGGAGAGCAACTTATCCTGAGCTCATGGCAGGATTAAAAGTTAATGGGTCACAAAACCTGTCAATATTACTGGAAGATGGGGGTGTGGTGGGAGTCTATCAGTGAGAAACCAAGTTTGCAAAGAAAGGCTGTGCCAGATCACAAGGGTCTGGGTTTTAGTGTCACATTCCAGAATTTATTTTAGAACCATTCACAAGTCTGCAGTATTTTTAAGATAAATTCTATAATTAGAATGCTGTGGTGATGTGAAAGATGGACTGAAAAAGCCAAGGAGTTCAGATAGAATGTTATTAAAATGGCCTCAATGAAAAACAATTAAGGCTCAATGATACATAAAACCACTGAAGGCGGAGTCTGAGACACAGTTCATAGAGTGGGCTAACTGTCTGCTTCCTTGTCCTGGCACTGTGCATGTCTCCATCCCCTTTCTCCAAAACCACAGAAAATATTACTATGGCCAAGTTATTGTGTGATCTCACTGCTTTTTCCAATTTTCTGCTGAACACACTCCTATAATAGTCAAAATCATCCAGAATGAAATTTTGGGTAAGATACTCCCCATAAAGCACAGCACAATTTAATCATTTTTAGGGGGTGGGTATAGTTTGGATGTAGAGCACATGCTTATTAGTATGTGTGAGGTCCTGGGTTCAGTCCCCAGTAAAAATTTAAAAATAATGATAAAAAATAAAATCATCTTTAGGGATAAATGTTAAAACAACCATGTGAATAGACCTATCAAAAGTATTTCCACTATATTCCCATCTTCTTCCGGTTTTACAGCTGAGATAGCTCCCCAGTTTCTTTTTTCCTTCAATGGTGTTTTAATGCTTAAAATATTTTAACTATAACCCGACACTTGTTTAAAAAGCTGACTTTGATTTTGAAACAATTATATTAATTAGAAGTGATCATTTTTAGCAATGAAACACCCTGAATACATATTAAAAGTCAGAATAAATAACCAACAGCTAAAAATAAATCTTTATCTAATAGTGACTGTAAAACATTGATTTTATTCAGAATATTGACTATGTTGTATAAAGTGCATTCTTGCTTCATTTTATATCAACCACAGCCAGAAAATTGCACAGATTGAGAATGCCATCCTGAGCCTCAAAGAGAATAGATTTGGCCTCAAACGTAAACTCTGGCTTATTCTGCCTCGTCAAAAAGATTGGAGCTTAAAGGTTTTGCTCAATTAGCAGCCTTCTTGTCTATTTAAAATGCAGCATCTGGAATCTGAGCTTCAGGTTAACCAAATAACCATCTGTTAAAAAACTGTCAGCAGAAAACTGTTAAAATCCCTGTTTCTCTTGCAAAGTTTTCTAGAAATTCACAGTATGGTGATTGTGACTATATGTAATTATATTTGAGTTAGGTTCATTAGCATTCCTCTGAATATTCAACACAGAAATATTAACACAGCCAATTTTCTAACCTCTTGCCCTCTCCCATCATGCACATACCCAGAAACCTTTCCCTCATTCTCTCCTCCTCACTCTGCTCCAGCAACACTGGGCTCCTTGCTTGTTTTCAAATATACAGACACATTACTACTATGTCTATATATTTGTCCTGAAACGTTTGTCCTTCTGGTTCCCTATGTCTGGGCCCTTCTCCCATTTTTTTATGGCTTGTCCTCAAGCTCTTTCAGATCTTTGTTCTAATGGTACCTTTTCATTGATAGCTTCTCTGACTATCCTCTTTAAAATTGAATACCATCTTCAGCTATCCAAATTCCTGTTTTATCTTTCTTAATATAACATGTCAACATCTATTATACTTGGAAGATTTTGTTGCTCAGTTTATTGTGTGCATCCTCTTTCTACAATGTAAACTCTGTAAGGGCAGGGATTTGGGTTGTTTGTGCTCCCTGGATCTCCAGTGTCCACGATAGTGTCTGGTACATTGCAGGCACTCAATAAACATGTCCTATTAAATGACTGGAAGTAGTCCCATGGATTCTTTTTTTAATTCACTTTTACCCTACCAGACAGAAGCTGAACTGGCCTGCAAATCTAAATCAAAATCACAGAGCCTGATGACTTTCAAACACTGAAGTGTCAAAGTTATCAGGTGGCCCCTGTAAGTTATTTTATGTATGCGCCCATAATGACTGTAATATATTATACAAAAAAAAATCTTAACTTGCCATGGATTGTTGTAGTCAGCTGAAGCTCCATAATAAAATACCATAGATGGGGTGACTTAAACAACAGAAATTTATTTTCTCACAGTTCTAGAGGTTAGAAATCCAAGATCAAGATGCCAGCATAATCAGGTTCTGGTGAGAGCTAACTTCCCAGCTGACAGATGGTTACGCTCTTGCTGCATCCTCACATTGTAAGGAGAGAGACCAACAAGCTCTCTGGTGTCTCTACTTATAAGTACCCCTATACCATCAGGAGTTTCTGACCCTCCTGACCGCAACTAAACCTAATTGTCCCCCAAAGGCACCATCACCAAACACCATCACTTTGTGAGTAAGGGCTTCAATAAGTGAATTTGGGGGAGGGAGGGACGCAACTCAGTCCCTAGTATTAACTTAGAGTACAGATCACTGCAAAACATTTCTTAACTTGTTTTCATGAAGTTCTTCCACAGTTGAATTCAGATGGGTGTCCCTTTTCTTCTCTCCCTCTAATTTTTTTTTTGTCTTCTCCATTCTCCAGGTACAATACAAAGTTATTTTGGTTTTGTTTTGGTTTTCTATCCAACTGTCCTGGTCCCATCCATCCTGGATTCTTTCCCTGAGATCAAGATTATAAAGATCTTTATGGTTTCATCCATTTACTTATAGTGACATGAATTCTTACATTTCTTAGATTTCCACTCTCTTTGGAGTGAAAGGCTTTTAAATACAACAAAGGCTTCACAGGCTAATATTGCACCCCACTAGGAGCAGAACTTGATGAACTTATCATGCTAACTTGATAATTACATTTACACTTGATTTTATTAAAAACAAAAGTCCTCACCTAGATAACAGAGAATGTATATGGGAAACGAGGTGACAGAACAATTTATTCTAACATACGGGTTTAACTTCCTATGTATAGACTTTAAATCAAAAAGTCAGAAAAAAGATTTTTAAAAAGCATTTGTTATAGCTAAAATAAAAATCCATGCAGAAAAAAGAATTTTAGAAGATGAGGACAGATTAGAAAATTTCTGGGACATTAAGACTACTAACATGCCCATTATAGAGGTCCCTGAAGGAGAAGAGAGAGAGAAGGGGAGAGAAAATATCTGAAGACACCAACTAAAAACTTCCCTAAACTGGGAAAGGAAACAGATGGCCAGGTATTAGAAGAATGGAGGTCCCAAACAGGATCAACCCAAAGAATACCACAAAAAGAGACACTGTAATTAAAATGACAAAAGAAAAAAAAAAAAAGGAAAGGAAAGGGGGAAAAAAGATAAAGAGAGAATACTAAAAGCAACAAGGGAAAAACAAAAAGGAACAAGTTATGTACAAGAAATTCCTATAAGGCAATTTCTGCTGACTTTTCAGCAGAAACCCTGCAGACCATAAAGGAGAGGCATGATAATTTAAAGTCATGAAAAGGGAAAATCTACAATAAAGAATACTCTACCTGGCAAATATTTCATTCAGATTTAATGGAGAGATCAAAAATTTTAAAGACAAACAAAAGCTAAGAGAGTTCAGCACCTCCATCCAGCTTTATAAGAAATATTGAAGGGACTTCTCAGAGAAAAAAAAAAATGGTCACAACTAGAAATATGAAAATTACGAAAGGAAAAATCTCACTGGTAAAGGCAAATTATAGTAAAGGTAACAAATCAATCATATATAAAGCTAGTAGGAAGGCTAAAAGACAAAAGTGTTAAAATCTTCTATATCCACAATATGTAGTTAAGGGATACACAAAACAAAAAGAGGTAAAAAATTGGATGTAAAAAGCAGTAAATATTGGAGAGGGGAGGAAGAGTAAAAAATGCAGGGTTGTTAAAATGTGTTTGAACTTAAGAGATCAGCAACTTACAATAATCATGTATATACATAGATTGCTATATGTAAACCTCATGGTAACCATAAACCGAAACTCTGCAATAGATACACACACAAAAAAAATTGAAAGGAATCTAGATATAACACTAAACAAAGCCATCAAATCACAAGGGAAAAAGAGCAAAAAAAGCAGAAAAGAACTACAAAATAACCCCAAACAACTAATAAAATGGCAATAAGAACATACATATCAATAATTATTTTAAATATAAATGGACTAAATGCTCCAATCAAAAATATATAGAGTGGCTGAATGAATACAAAGACAAGACCCGTACATATGCTGCCTACAGGAGATTCATTCAGATCTCAGAAAAAAAAGACTGAACATGAAGGGATGGAAAAACGTATTCCATGCAAAAAAAAAAAATCAAAAGAAAGCAAGGCTAGTGATATTTATAATCAGAAGAAAAAGACTTTAAAACAAAGACTGTACCTCTTGGGGAGTGATAGAAATGTCAGCTATCTTGAATGTGGTGTTGGTTTCACTGGTGTAAACATCTATCAAAATTCATCAAATCGTATATTTGAAATATGTGTAGTTTACTATACAGGAACCATACCACAATAAGTGTGTTAAAAAAAAACTGTAGTAAGAGACAAAGAAAGACATTACATAATAATCAAGGGGATCAATCCAAGAAGGAGGTAAAACAATTGTAAATACACATGCATCCAATATTTAAGGAGCACTTAAATACATGAAGCAAATATTAACAGAGAGAAATTGACAGTAACACAAAAATAGCATAGGACTTCAACACCCCACTTACATCAATGAACAGATTATCTAGACAAAAAAATCAATAGGGAAATACTGGCCTTAGAAGACACAGTAGATCAGATAGATTTAATAATAATAATAATCTATAAAATCATACATATTCATTTAGCTTTCTTTTTCTGCTCATCATTTCTATCTTAGCAAGATATAAATCATACACTTCACATTACTTTATAACAATGCAAGTATTCCAAAGAATTGGAAAAAGTACCAATAAGTTAGAAGACTATCATGTGACTTCTTTGAATCATTAGGCTTCCATACAGTTTTGCTAATCTAAGGTAAAATAAGCTTTATTTTTAATTGCTACAGAGACTAACTTGTGAAACAAGTAATTCAGCTTTTACAATATTTACCATTGCTTCTGTGTATTCATTAAGTAGTGATTATGAGAAACAGACCATCAGATGATTTAATGTTCTTCCTACACTGACTCTTGTTTTCCATTTTTCTGTCATTTTTGAAGTTCACATTAAGTCAAAATTTTCCATTCATAATGCCATCGATTTTTAATGAAAAGTATAGGTGGATGAATACTACAAAATAAATTTCTTGGATGCTCTCTCTTTCTGCTCTAATCTGGAGATGGGCATATTGTTGTCAATGCTAGCTTTTACTCTTAAGAGTAGAATTTGAAATTAAACACAATTCTAAAAATCTAGAATCTATGGGGAAAGTATTTTCTAATAAGTGTGTTAGCATTAGGGTTACTAACAAACTTTTCTTGTGATAACGGGATTTAAACTTATACCAGTCAAGCAAAGATACTGGTTCTTGGTAATTCCCATTTTTTATTTAAATATAATGAAAAGAAACAGGGAAGCAAGAAAAGAGGAAAGTAACAAAAAAATTATATTGCATTATTGTGCTAAATTAGTCTACTTGGATTTTTCCTCCAAGTTTCCCACTGGTGTTAAGCTCTTTTAAGAGAATAATAAGGTGCTAAATGCCATCAGTAACAGATCATTAACAACCCTAAATACAGAAATAACATATAAGACCATTCCACTTTTTTCCCTCAGTAGTGAACTCTTCTACTGATGTTTCTTAATTAAGATCAGTGTTGTTTATAAAGACCGTTGATCTCTCTAAACTCTCTATTCTTCAGACCCGTTATAAAAGAATTACAGACCACAGAAATACGAAGACTTCTGTCTAGCTTCTTTCATTGTGTAGAATTTATTTCCCAACTTGTTTTTGGGCACTGACAAAGACCTAAATGTTAAATCATTAAGAATTCCTGCTTGAAACTTTCAGCATCTTTATTTATTACAGGTTTTAATTGCGATTCAAGAAGCAATATAAGATTGATGAAAAGGAGTAAATGTCTGAATGGTACAGTAAATGTCATTGAATTCATTTCATTTGGGGGGTTTAAGGTAATTAATCTTACATGGTTAATATCCACAGAGGACTTGAATTGGATTGGTGAGTTTGGGGCTAGACAGGCAATGTAAAATGCAAAGATTTGGGAATCCAAAGGCCAATTAGTTATGAAAATCACAATTACCAAAAGGATTTGATTTCTTACTAAAATAATAAAGCCCAGTAAAACCCTTTGTATAAATAATTTATTGTCCTCCACTTTTCATTCTGTGAAGTTCTGGTGTTAGCCCATACTTAAAATGTGCCTAAAATAATTGTAAAGCAAAATGTGACAGTGTAACACAATAAGAAATGCCTGTGAGAGCAACACAGGAAATAATAGAGTCAGTAATTTCTGTTTTAATAAGAGGAGTGGTAGGAATAAAAATGTTCTGTACTATATATATAGTCATTATAAACCACCAGATATACCAATGTCTCCCTTGGCATATTGCTCTCATCTCCTAATTACTTAGTAACTTCTTAATTTACTGATGCCTTTTACACTTACTTCATGATGTTTTCCCTCTTCTTTTACTCGTATTAGCTTTCCATCTTTTTTCTTTTACATCAATATAGATACATCTCTGACTCTTCCATTTCTGTATATCCTCACCATCATCTCAGATACTCACTTCCTTGGTAAACTAGCCCTTGCCACCACCACCAAATACACTATTTGAAATCTCAGTTCCAAGAACTCAACATGTCATTCTCCAGTCATTTCTCCCTGTTTATCCATTGTATTAATCCAACCACAAACACACAGACACACACACACAAAGCTAGCCTTATCAGACTCTCCACTTCACTCCATTTCACCATTTTTTTTCACCAAGTGAGAAGAATTTTAAATGTCAGGAGTTGAAAGAGTAATAAAGTTCAGGCTAATGGACTCACTGTAAGTTATAAATTCCAGGAAATAACAAGTTAAATGGCAAGAGAGGAGAGAGGGAGGGAGAATATAAAAAATACATGCTTCTTAATTGCATTCCAGGGAATAACAATCCTTAACGGATACTTCTGAAAGCACTGGAACAACATCAAAGAAATTCTGTTCATATACCTCTCATTAAAAAAAGAGAAAATTACTTTCACACATAATCATGGAAGATGTGAAGGAAAAACATAGAACAGATATGATTATATGAATAAAAAATGAGCAGAATTAATAAAATATGTGGAGTTTACCTCAATTTCAGTTTCATACTAAGATACAGGGCAGTTTAGCCATCAATATCATTCTACTACAATTTGTTCTGGTTAGCAAAAGAATAATTTTTGCAGTTATGGCCATTTATATCTACTTTTAAAATTATCACCCAAAATGTGATAGATATACAAGCCTCACAATCCTTTGAATCTACGTCAAATAAAATTAACAACTCTTTTGTTCAATCCACATTGTTGAATAGTTTGAAACTATTCTCATCATTTGGGGTGGAATAGCTCTTAATCGTGCTAATGGGAGGCAAGAAGTGATGAATAATGAAAGAAGTCATTGGCCTTCCTAAGTGTTAATTCCCAGGGATGTAAATCTCGGCTCATTACAAGTATTTTAGACAGATTAAGGCACACTGATGAGCATTTAGCGGTATCAAGTCACAGAATGCAATGTCTGGGAACCTCTGTATTCGAATTATGAAGCTGTGTCATGAGACAAGCACTAAATCTAATGAAGCTCCAGTTTGGATAGTCATATTTTATAGTTGACTGGTTTGGTTCTGGGATTCCTTGCCATAGTGATTAGGTCACATTAATGGCAGGACAAAGGCTATTAATATGACTCTGCCAGAGAAAATTTTAATGGATTGTTGAAGAGAACTTGGAGCACAGGAGAACTCATGTCAAGCTAAAAGGAATTCATATATCACTTTTTAAATAAAATCACTAGGTCTCCAGCTTGATAGTCTTCCCTTTTGTGCAAATTTAAAATGTTCATATGGAAAATCAAGAATTATTGAGAAAAAAATGTAAGCATATTAATGATTTTTCTAGTCTCTATCACAGGGAATTTAGACTAAGCACAGTTAGAGATGTTTCTCTCTTGACCCTGAAATGCAGTTTAGTTACTACAACCTTCTGCATGTTAGAAATCTAAGAGACAGTCAGCAGTTCACTGAGAAGTTCCAAGTCATAATCTTGAAGGTGTATTCATGTTGAGTTAATGATCTCAAAGGTATATTCATGGTGAAGTGAAATACTTCCCTAGGGCTTTCTGACCTATAAATAAATGTTCAATTGACTTTAAGCAGATCCAGCACTACATTTAGAAAAAATGGCACAGGCATTAGAAACAAAAATTTAACCCTCTAAGAAACCATGTCCCCCAAAATAAACGGGTAAAATAAAAATAAGTAAAAGATTTAGATAGAGAAATTTCTGAGTTATCTATTTTGAACAAATAAAACAATATACTTTCTGAAAGAAACAAAATACTATCCCTTTACTGCGTCTTCTTTAACAACATTAAGTGATTTTACCAAATGTAGGTTCATTTTAAGTTTCTTCTTTCTATGTGTAAGAAATTCAAAAGAGTCCTAAACAAGTGTGGTAGAAAGCTTCTAACATGCTCTAATGAGTCCTACCCTCCTTGTATTCACACTCATATAATTCGCTCCTGTTGAATGTAAGCTAGATTTAGTGGCTCTCGTCTAATGAACAGAATATAACAAAGTGATAGAATGTCACTTCCAAGGAAAGGTTTAAAAATGATAGTGGCTTCCATTCTGCATGCTTCTCTTGCTTCCTTGCTCTTTTGCTTTGATGGAAGTTAGTTGTCACATTATAAGCTCATCTATGGGAGGGCCATGTAACAAGGGACTTTAGAGGCCTCTTGCCAACGGCAAGCATGGGTAGAGGCCCTTAGTAAAACAATTCCATACGAAGAACTAAATCCTGCCAACTGCTACATGAATGAGCTTAAAAATAAACTGTCCCTCAGCCACGCTTTCAGATGAGAATATAGCCCCAGCAGATACCTGGCTTGTAACCTTATGAGACCATGAACCAGAAGCACCTAGCTAAGCTTTACCCAGATAGGAATCTGCATAGAAATTGTGAAATAATAATCATTTGTTGTCTTAAGCCTTTAAATTTGGGGAAATATGTTATACAACAACATATAACTAACAGAACAACAAAAAAAATTAATAACTTGCAAAAGATTGTCATTTGGCCCAAGATTTAAAGTTTGATTTCAGTTTAATGTTAAACTAAATCAAACTGTCCAAAATACATAAGATATATTTTGCAATTTCCTTAAAAATAACAATAAATTCAGGTTAAATTAGAAAATAATTATTCATAAAAATACTCATCTCTAATTTAGTTAACATCTACTATAGAGTACTTCATAAAGGATTTGTAACAATATAAAAAACTATATCCTTATAATAGTAAATGACATCTCTTAAGACTTTAATCAGATTTGATAGGATTACTTGAAGCTCAATGATGTCTCTGAAAAGCAAGCAAAGATGCCTTCAAATTTTTAAAATATTACTTTGATTTTAATTTGTAAATCTCTTGAAATTGCTCTTTTTATTATCCTGATGTAGAATACAAAATAGTAAGACTTTGCAAACACATAGTATTTATGTAGCCATCTATTTTATATATGTGAAACTTATGTCAAATATGTATTTAAGCTGTTCATGATAGATTATTTTTTAGAGGTTAGAAAGTAATGATTCTTAGACTAATGCCTTACTTTTAAGTTCACGTCTATTAACCAATGCTGGAAATTTTCAGTAGTTTATAATTATGCTATTTTAATACGTGATTTAAAAAATTACATTTTACTAAATTTTTGTGCAAAAATCAAATTCATATCAAGATTTCTGGACCTCTCTCTCTCTGTTGGAGACAGCCCGCACTCTGTCTATGGAGCGTGTACCTACTTTTAATCTAAGCACCCAACCCACATATCTTGTGGCCTTTCTCTTGCCTTTCAATGTATCTCTCTGAATAAATCTACCTTTACTCAAAAAAAAAATTTCTGGAAACCTGAAAACTGTAAGCTATTTAATGGTACATAATCATATTAAAAGTGGCAATTTCATGAAAGCAAAAAAAAAAAAAAAAGTTTCCATCAAATAAAGATGCAGCACAGAGATGTTAGACATTTAGATAGAACTGAGCACCGAGCAGGGGGAAAGGGAGGGGGAAGGAGCAACCCAGAATATGCCTGCACTCAGGATAAGGGGCTCCAACATTTTCTACTTTCTATAAATGAGGGCCAGTGAAGAAGTCGACTAGGATTGAACGCTGTGGCTGCACAATAGACAGAAGGACTCAGCTTAACTTGACCCAGTGCTCATTATAATGTAATTAACACTGCAGTTTGAGCCCCTCCTGCAGGTTTCTCTGTGTGCATCATGGGTAAGAACACGCACAAAAGGGATGGGCGTGCCTGAGAACAAGGAAAGTGAGCCGTGAATCAATCAACCACGAAAAACATCCCCTAAGCCAGGATGTAAGACACAGAAAAACAAAGGAGCAGTACCATTTTTCCTCTCTTGGATCGGCCCGCTCCCAGTTCTCGGATGTGTACTATATTTTATTACCTTTTACTTCGCTAATAAAATCTTCTGTTTATATCACGCTTTCTGTCTCTCATTAAAAGTTCATTTTTTTCAAGTAACTAAGAACCGAGGTAACTTCTCCTCCCTTCTTCTCTGTAACAGAGACATTTTATAATTTATACCCCAAATGATAAAGAACTGACACTAAAAGACATCAAAAAGAATATAGGGAACAGAAGACGACATATTTTAGAAGCAAAAAGGGGAGAATCAAAATATCTTTTTAGAAAATCTTTAGATAAAATAATATCCTAACAGTCTTAAATATTTCAAATATTTCAAAGTATATTCCCATTACTATATGCAGGAAATATAATCGGTAAGAACTGTGCCCCATATCCGCATAGGGGATGTTGTGGGACACAATGCCACAGTCGCCTGTGGTTAAAAGAATTTACCAAGGACCAAAGACAATGAGGATCTAAGAACAAAAGGAAGGTTTAATAGATACACTGCTACAGGCAACAGAGAGGTGCCTGTGTGAGCACCAAGGGTGGACGTGCAGGGTCTTTTATTGGGGGAAAGGAGCTGTGACCACAAGGAATAGGGGGTTGCATGATCAACTTGTGTACAAATACATGATTGACTGTAAGATCTGTTAGGGGCTTGTATCAATAATAGCATTATAACTCTGATAAGGGCAGGATGTGAGGCTTGTCCACCTAGGGCATTGTGAGATGGGCTATTTCTTGGGGCAGTTTACCTTTGTTAGGGTAAACATACATTAAGAGAAGATATTTTTATCTTGCAGAAATGGGGGTATGTGAAGGGTCCTGCAGTGGGGAGTGAGGGGTTAATAGGTGTTAATAGGCTCCAAGCACATGGAAAGCCCAAGAGTGGGGAGTTTTTATGAACTTCAGAGAGCCTCAGCAAGCTCCACAGGGGAGGATATGTTCCATGTGTTCTTTATTTCCATTTGGAAGTGTCAGTTTTGGGAGCAATTGAGAAGTAGACTGATCTGAACAAGCTGATCATCTTGACTCTTTAAATGACTGACAGGCTGTGTCACTCCTCCATGTGAGTGCATCCAACTGTTATATGACACCTCATAATGCAGTGAAATGGTTTAATTAATTCTTGATAAACTGAGTTACCCTCAAAATATTTAAAAGGTTCAATAACTGGACCACACTCTACAGTGGTATCTCTTTTGACTTAAAAGATAAAAGAACAGACAAAAATACTAAGTATTTATGACAAAGGGCTCACAGTACTAAATAGTAATAAAATTATTAGTTCTTAAAAATAGTTCTCAGGAATATGTAGGTGTATGTCTCCTTAATGAGCACATTTTGAGTTAGTCTTCCAAAGGCAAACTATCATGCTTTGTAATAAAACATTTTTTGCATCTGCTGCCAAAAGTAGAGTACTGAGTTAGAAAGCAGTCTTAAAGTTCAGATAAATAAAAAGTGAAAAGTATAAGAAAAAACAACTCGGCTTATATAAATCTTAATAGACTGTTTCAGCAGGTCTCAAGGTGTGATCTTGAAGTTCCTGGAGACATCGTGACAGTTTTAAGGAATCTGTAAGGTTAATAGTTAAAATTAAGCTAAATATAAAATACATATTTTTTACTTTTAATCACTCTAAAGTGTAATGGACTGTATATGTAAAAATACTAAGAATATATTGAAGATTTTAAGTATATGTACCACTAAAATGTAAGACAAAATAGCACAAAAAGTGAGATGAAGGAATAGGGAGCATGATTGTAAGGTGTTTAGACTACATATGAAGCTGTGTAATATAATTTGAAGCTAGATTGCAATCAACTAAAGATTTCTATTGTAAATCTTATAGAAATTACTAAAGTAAAACAAAACATAACTTTTTAAAAAACAATGGTAGACCTAAAATGGGATCATAAAAAATACTTAAATAATCCAACAGCAAGCAGAAAAAAAAATTAAAGTGAGAGGGACAAACAACAAACAAAACAAGTAAAAAGCAACTAGAAAAAATGTAGCCTTTAATCCTCCTATATCAATATTTACATTAAATGTAAATTATCTAAACATGCCAATTAAAGACAGAAAGACTGGATAAAAAGCAAGACTCAAGTATATGTCTTGATTCCATAAGAATCTCATTTTAAAAAATAAGGCAATAAATACATTAAAAGGATGAAAAAAGATATAGCACGAAAACAGTAATCAAAAGGAAGCCTGAATGGCTACATTAACATCAGACAAAGTAAACTTCAAGAAAAGAAAATTATTGGAAATAAAAGGAGACATTCTTTAGTGGTGAAAGTGTCAATATACCAAAAAGCCATAATAATCCTAAATGTATATGTATATAACAACAGATATTCAAAATACATAAAACAAAAACTGATGGAACTTAAAAAAAAATGAACAAATCTACAATTAAAATTGGATACTTTAATATTCATTTCTCAATGAGAAATAAAACAAATAGATAGGAAATGAATACAGATATAGAAGGTCAGGTCAACATCATCAACCTATTTTCCTAATTGATGTTTACTGACATTTGTAGAATAATCCACATAACAAGAATAGAATATACAATCTTTTCAGATACACATGGAGCATTCACCAAGATAAACAATAATCTGGGCCGTAAACCAACCTACATTAAAAAAAAAAGCCAGTATATTTTTCCATATAACAGAATAAGAAGAAAATCATATGATCATACAAAAATGATATAGAAGAAAAAGTGTAACCAAACTCAGCTTATAATCAGGATAATTCTCAGCAAATCAAGATTAGAAAAGAATTTTCTTAATTGTTAAAAGGTATGTACAAAGAGATCCTACAGTAATATTATACATGGTAAGAGTCTGAATGCTTCCTCCTTAAGTTCAGGAATAAAGTCAGAAAGCCCACTTTCACCACTCCTGTTCAACAAAGACCGTAGACCTTAGCCGGTACAAAACAATAAAACTGTTAAAAGACAAACAGGAAAACAAATTTATGGTTACCAAAGGGAAAGGGGAGGGAGAGGGATAAATTAGGAGTATGGGATTAATAGATATACACCATTATATATAAAATAGATAAACAACAAGGATTTACTGTATAGCACATAGAACTGCATTTAATATCTTATAATAACCTATAATGGAAAAGAATCTGAAGCTGCACACATGAAACTAATACAATACTGTAAATCAACTATAGTTAAATAAATAAAAAGAAACAAAATAAAAAACATACAGAAAGGGGGGAATAAAACTAACTATTTACAATATAATTAACCACATGGAAAAAATTTATATATAAGAAGGAATTGTGAGTAAAAATATATCCATAAAAATATAAATAAATCTAAAACCATTATTTGTAAAAACAACAATAATCAAATGTAATATGTAATCCTAGTAAATTAGTTACATTATCCTCTGTGCTCACATCGTTCTTAGTGAAGTTCTTTAATGAAGATTCTATCACACTGTTTTCAGTCAAATGTAAAACTTCTTGATGGCATGGATCCCATCTTTTTAATCTCATATCCATAATGCTTAGCGAAGTATCAGATAAAAAAAGATTTAATACAGTCTATGAATCAGAAATTAAAAATTAGAACCAAGGACAATTAGAGTCAAAGACTGCAAACAAACCTAAAGCATAAGGCTAAAAGTAAAACCCTAGAAAAATCATAACTTGTAAAGCTTAATGAGAGTTTATAAGAATTAAAAATAATAATAAGGTTCTTGCTTCATTTTGTGGGGAGGAAAAAATTCATTAACTTTAAGCTTTGTAATTAAGTATTTATGGTAAAATTTCAAGAGTAGTAGTAAAAATTACTAAAAGAAGGTACAGAAGTTCAAATCCAGTTGAGGGAAACATATCAGAATATTAAAGAATAACCTATTCTAAAAAGAGAAAGAAAGAGGGAAGAAAAGACACATAGACAAATGATGTACATAGAGAGAATGAAATAATATGTTAAAAATGAAACCATATACAAAATATAAATGAGCAAAATTCACCAGTTAAAATACAAAGATTTTCAGATCTAATTTCTAGATAAAATATTTATGCATTGCATATCTATAGCTAGATATGACTTTGAAGAGACAAGTGAAACATAAGAACCTGAAAAGGTTGAAAGTAAAAGGCTAGATAAGGCACACTGAGAAAATAAGGACCAAAAGATAACTGGACTATTTATGTCAGTATCAGTTTAATATCACACAATTAAACATAAAGCATTATTAAAGCTATATAGGGTTTTTAACGATTAAGCTTCATTTTACAATATAATCTTAAAAATGTTAAACATATGCACCTAATAAAATATCCTTTAAAAGTATGAATTAAATTAGTATGAATGTAGAAAATTGGGACAATATAATTATCATCTTGATCTAATCAACATACACTGAACATTGCACCTCACAGATTATAGCCTTCCCTCTCAAGAACACATGGAACATTTTACAAAATTGAACATTAGATTAATAATTTGGTATATTAAGCCACAAAGATATCTGAAAAAATTTCAAAGAATCAGTAACATATTATCTGACTAAATCAACTGATGACTAAATTTGAAAATTTAAAATTACAATTCCAAATAATTCATAGGTCAAAGAAGATATCTTAAAAAAACATTAAAGTGTTCTTATAGTAGAAAAGAAGAAAGCCATAAAATTAGGAGCCTGCCATCCAAGTTTAGTTGTAAGGAGAATAGAACAAGTCCAAAGAAAACAACTGACATCAAATAAAACAATGGAATAAATTAAATAGCAAAACATAGTACAGGTAAGATAAAATAACTACAAATTGATTCTTTGAAATGAATAATAAGCAAACTTCTAGTGACACTGATTAAGAAAAAGGACAGAAAGCACACATAAACAAGAGTCAATGACTACAGCCACAGTAAAGATTTTTAAATAGAATGTCTATGTAGTCCTATATTGCACAATTGCCAAAATACTACTACCTTCAAATGTCCTGGTAGCCTAGTACAGCTTGGAACAATTGACTTAAGGCATCATGATTAAAGAAATTGAATTGTAATTATATAAAATACTTAGGAATAAATCTAACCAAGGAGGTGAAAGAATTATACACAGAAAACTATAAACCACTGATGAAGGAAATTAAAGAAGACTTTAAAAATGGAAAGATATCCAATGCTCTTGGATTGGAAGAATCAATATTGTCAAAATGGTCACACTGCCCAAGGCAATCTACAGACTTAATGCAATCCCTATTCAATTACCCAGGACATATTTCACAGAACTAGAACAAATCATAATAAAATTTATATGGAACCATCAAAGACCTAGAATTGCCAAAGCATTACTGAAGAGAAAGAAAGAGGCTGGAGGAATAACCTCCCAGACTTCAGGCAATACTACAGAGCTGCAGTCATCAAGACAGCATGGTATTGGTACAAAAACAGACATATAGACCAATGGAACAGAATAGAGAGCCCAGAAATGAACCCACAAACTTTTGGTCAACTTATCTTTGACAAAGGAGGCAAGAATATACATTGGAATAAAGACAGTCTCTTCAGCAAAAGGTGTTGGGAAAACTGGACAGCAGCATGTAAAGCAATGAAGCTAGAACACTCCCTTACACCATATACAAATATAAACTCAAAATGGATCAAAGACTTAAACATAAGACAAGATACAATAAACCTCCTAGAGGAAAATATAGGCAAAACATTATCTGACATACATCTCAAAAATTTTCTCCTAGAAGAAATAAAAGAAAGAATAAACAAACGGGACCCAATGAAACGTACACACTTCTGCACAACAAAGGAAACCATAAGTAAAACAAAAAGACAACCTACAGAATGGGAAAAAATTTTTGCAGATGAAACCGACAAAGGCTTGATCTCCAGAATATATAAGCAGCTCATAAGGCTCAATAAGAAAAAAATAAACAACCCAATCCAAAAATGGGCAAAAAACCAAAACAAGCAATTCTCCAAGGAAGACATACAAATGATCAATAGACACATGAAAAAATGTTCAATATCACTAATTATCAGAGAAATGCAAATCAAAACTACAATGAGGTATCACCTCACACCAGTCAGAATGGCCATCATTCAAAAATCCACAAATGACAAATGCTGGAGAGGCTGTGGAGAAAATGGAACCCTCCTACACTGCTGGTGGGAATGCAGTTTGGTACACCCACTGTGGAAAACACTATGGAGATTCCTCAAAAGACTAGGAATAGACTTACCATATGACCAAGGAATCCCACTTCTGGGCATATATCCAGAAGGAACCCTACTTCAGAATGACACCTGCAACCCAATGTTCATAGCAGCACTATTTACAATAGCCAAGATATGGAGACAGCCTAAATGTCCATCAACAGATGACTGGGTAAAGAAGAGGTGGTATATTTATACAATGGAATACTACTCAGCCATAAAAACCGACAACATAATGCCATTTGCAGCAACATGGATGCTCCTGGAGAATGTCATTCTAAGTGAAGTAAGCCAGAAAGAGAGAGAAAAATACCATATGAGATTGCTCATATGTGGAATCTAAAAAAAAAAAAAAAAAAAACCCAAAAAAACAACAACAAAAAAACCAAAGCATAAATACAAAACAAAAATAGACTCACAGACATAGAATACAAACTTGTGGTTGCCAAGGGGGCAGGGGGTGGGAAGAGATAGACTGGGATTTCAAAATTGTAGAATAGATAAACAAGATTATACTGTATAGCACAGGGAAATATACACAAGATCTTATGGTAGCTCACAGAGAAAAAAATGTGACAATGAATATATATATGGTCATGTATAACTGAAAAATTGTGTTCTACAATGGAATTTGACACAACATTGTAAAATGATTATAAATCAATAAAAAAAGTTAAAAAAAAAAAAAAGAACTGTAATTACAATCTTACACCAGGATACCACTAGACTTTGGCTGTTTTATACTTTGAAGGTAAGATTACTTCTATCTAATACAAATACTTCTATATTATGGAAAGAGAGAAAATATACACCAAATTATTTATAAAATAATGATATAGCATTTATAGCAAAACCAACAAAAACAGTACAGGAAAGGAAAATCACATGGTGATAACAGACATAAAATCCTGAAAAAAAAAAAAAAAGCAATGACAAACCATACTAAGCAAACTTTTAAAAAAATTATATGTCATGCCCACCTCGGTCTTATACAGAAATGAAATGTTACTTTAATATTTTTTAAATCTATTAAAGAAAATTCACCTAATTTCCAGGCTGAAGGAGAAAAACTATACTTGGATCTCACTAAACAGTAGGAATATGTTTCAATAAAAACTCAATACTTGTTTGTGATAAAACCAAACAATTTGAAAACTAAGAATATGAGGAAAGGTATCTACTGGAAATCTTAAAAATGTAAATCATCATCATATTTAATAGTGAAATGCTAGAAACATTCTTTTTAAAATAAGAAAAAGAGATAATGATACTCACCACCACAAATTCTACTCAACAGTGCTCCAAAGCTATTAGCCAGTACAGTGAAAAAAGAAAGACAAATAAAATGTCTAGAGAATGAAAAGGTGTAACCATGACTTTCAGTATGTGAAGGAAGATATAAATGTATATACAGTACATAAAATCTAGAAGTAAATTATTAGAAGTAGTAAAGTATTTAGCAGGATTTCTAAATAATATCCCCATAATTGCTTATTTTATTTATCCTAAAATATATCCAAAATATTTTTAAATTTAGAATAAGAAATTTTAGAGTTGTTCTCAAATTTTAAATATTGCAATATTAGCCCCACAATTAGCATTGAACAAAGTAGTTCCCCGTTCATCAGAAACTAAGATTTTGTATTGTGGGGTTTTTTGTTATTTTTTGTTTTTGTTTTTATTGAATTATAGTTGATTTACAATATTGTGTTAGTTTCTGGTGTAAGGATTCTGTATTACATTTTAAAGTTAATGTATTAGTCACTTTATTTGGCTTTTAAGGGCAATTTTAAAGAAGAAAATGTGCCTTTTGTACATGTTGGATTAGTTAGAAATGTTAGTTATGTATAGTTAATTATCACCAGATAAATGGTTGAATTCAATCTCCTATCATAACTGTAGTTTACAATTTTGAGAGAACAGTTTACTACAATAAACATTTTAACAAATGTGGTGTCTATAGCAAAAAGCAAAATGTAAACAAAAAAAACCCTATTTATTTCACATCTACAAAGCAACATTTTTGAAACCGTTATACAAAATGTTCAATTTAACAGAAAAATAACTTTGTCCTTTTTAGCATACAGTTTGAGATAGACTCAACTTTATGCTAAGAAGTAGAATAAATAAAGATGACTTACATTTTATAATCACAGCTATGTAAAAATATTTATCTACTTACCAAGATGAAATTATCCGCAAAGTTTGGCTTCTGAAAACACCTGTGTTAACAGATTCCCCTTCTAGTAAGGCTCTCCTTCAATTGTGACTGAGGCCTGGTTTTGCTTCTGCTACACCTTCTGCTTAAGGCTGAATTGAAACATTTGCTTTTCCCCCACATATTAGTAATCTTGACAAAATAAATTATTTTCAAAGTATATCAAGTTAAAATTCTTTATGGAATCATGGGATATACTATACTCAAATTCCATGTGATGTCAGCCACAAATAATTACTTAAGTTTTTAACAGGTAATTGATCTTTACCGATTATTTTTGATAACACCTACACAGAATAATAAATTATTCAATAAAGTCATGCCTAGTTCACAATTTTAAAAGTCTGCTTTCTACATCATGGCCCAAATATGCAGATTATGCAGTTGAGCCAAAATGACTTCAACATATTCATATAAAAGACGAAAGGAAGAGAGGTTCAACACAGCTGTGTTTTACACTCTTTGAAATTATCCACTTTATCAGGGAAATATTCTAACTTATCCTTACTGTCATAAGATTATTAAGACACAATTCTATACAGACATCAGTCACCAAGGAGTTAACCCAAGCTACTGAAATGCAGGCCAAACTGATTCTTATTTACAAAGTCTGAGTAAAAGCCAAAGAAGGCAGTTTTCTTCATAATATGTTTAAGAGTGTGAACATTGTCAAGAGAGGAATCACGTTGATTGAAATCTCTTTCCATTATATAAAATATTGCATGTGAATATATTATTTTATATTTTTTGCAAATGAAGTATAAGACCATTAGCATGTATTTCTTTTAGGAGAAACAGAAGCACATTTCCCTTACCACTGTCATCTGTAAAAGTCAAGGACTTGAAAGAGCAGTGGGAATGTATACAAATTCAAATAAATAAGGAAAGAGAAACAAGCAGTAAAGTCTTCTGAATAAGAAGACAGCAATTATGTTGTGATTGCAATATCTTTGTTTCTTTTAAAAGTATTTATTGAGTATTGACCACGGCCTATGCCAGGTCCTTCAAACGCATTATCTGAAATCTTCACCACAAACTAGTAAGGTGGAAATTATTATCTTCATGTTGCTGATGAAGAAACTGTGCCTCTGAAAGCTTAATTAAGTATCTTGCCAAAAACTCATAGTTGACAGAGACAGATTTCAAGCCTGCCGGATGCCAAAGCCAGTATTAGCTCCTCTAAGCTACACTTTCTTTATACCTACCACTACCATGGATGATGCTAATAATAACAATAATAATAATAATAACAACAACAACAACAACAAATAAACTTTACTGACCGCTTGCTATATAATACATAGTGCTTAGTTTTTAAATGTATGATTTCAGTAATTCCTAACAATTTAATTGGCCCCTTCTACAATGCCAAACAGATCACTGTAGTTTAAAACTCTTCAAAGGCTCTAAATCCTAGAGTAGTCATCTCCAAACATTTTGGTTGCACATCCATCTGCTCCTTAACAATTTTTAAGCATACTCCCAACATGGTATATTTATTTACTTACAAGTTAGATACATATATATGATGCAGCATACTTTAAAATAAAAATTAAAGAATGATATAATGTTATATAGAAGTTCTAATATATTCCTGCATACTCTGAAGGAATATATTAAGCAAACATCTGCATTCATCACACATAAGAGACCAATATTTTATATGATCAACGCCTGACTCCTCCACATGGGAGGCCCTCTCTAACATTCCAGCTGAACTGAGTTATTTTAATACACTCAGCAGCTTCACACCTATGTTTATTGCTCACATATCTTCCTGTGCCAGGAATGACTTTCTCAGCACATGACAAAAGTCCACTCATCTTTCAAGATGAAGCCACTTATAATATTATTGCATTTATACTTGTTTATGTGTCTACCTGACCCTGCTTCACTGAGAGCTTTCTGGTGGCCTGAATTTCAACTAAGTCTTGTCTGTGTCTCTAGTATCCAATGCAGTGCTTGGCACATAGAAAGCAATGACTTGGAAATGAATAAGTGAATAAAATGCATCTATTCTGTTTTTCACCATGTATATCCTATGATTTTTCTGTCACACTATATGTTCTTGAAAAATCAGTAGACTAGAAAAAGAAATAAAAATGGAATCTAAAATTATCTCTACCTCCATTGGCTGGGAATACATAAACACAGCTGATGTGTGATAAACGGAAACAGGATCACAGAATCAAAGAATTTTACTCCTAGAAGGGACTTTAGACAAGTTAGAGCTGAGGTCAACAAGTCAAAGGAAGATAAAGGAGTTAGACAGACCAAGAGCAGACACTGCAGCACTGAACAACAGAAGCAATGGAAAAATACTTCGAGGGGTGTGTGTATGTGTGTGTGTGCATGTGTGTGTGTGCGTGTGAAGCAGAGAGACAGAGAAAATGACTTTCTTAAACTAAAACAGAAAGTTTCATCATGTTACCTGTGGAAATTACAAAACTATACACTACCATCTAATATTATTGGACAGTATTTGCATATTATATTCTGTTTTTCCCCTTGTATATCAGAAACATTGTAAAGGCTATCTTTTGATTTCCCTCTATCATTTACTAAACTTCTCTCATTATTTTTAACACTGCCTTATCGATGTGCTTCTCAGTATCACAATGGTTTCTTGGAATTTTATATGGATATGAAAATAAAGGTCATGTGATTTATGATAGTACCTTTTAAAAGGCTGTCTGAAGGAAACATTCTGTGTTTTTAAAATTGACTATAACAACACATTTCTAAGGGGCCTACTTGTGAAGTTATTTGTCCTTCTACAAAAAGAATTAAGCAAAAAGTTGTCCAGGACTAGAATCTAGAAAACTGCTTAGAAATAATCTTTTCCTTTGTAATTAAAAAGCAAAATCTGCCCAGCATATTTTATCCCTATGAGGATTAAAAAAGTAATTGCATTTCTCATCTATGTACAAGTGAATGTATTCAGTTTAAAGAAACTCTAATTATGGTATTTTGTGAATGGTAAAAAATATTACCTTTGTAATTACAATGTGGTATTAAAATTATTTATTATTTATTTATTTATTTATTGGCTCTAAATTTTATTGTAATAAATAATTTACGAAGAGTTTTAAGATTTCCATTGATTCCTAGTTTGAATCAATATTTTTAATAGTATATACTAAATACAGGCTTCTTGTTGCGTATATAAAAGTAAGTAAATAATCAAACAAATAAGGATTCAAAGCAAGTTCACCGAAAATTTTCCACATTAGCTGATTTAAACTGAAGTCCATACAAGTTGAAATTGAATACAATATATTTTTTCCTTTGCTGCTCTTCCTACCACTGAGACAGTGCTACGTTATCATGTAAAACAGAATTCCAGTGAAATTCTTATCTCTGCCTGCAATATAATCCCCACAGCAGAGTCTAAGGCATGCCAGTATATATAACTTTTGCAAGTTAATTGTTTGTTTTAAACGTCTAAAATTGAAGTACCAGTGAATTTTACAAAACACTCACACAAAAATATGTAAACCAAACCCCCATGTAAGCAGCAGCCCACAAAATAAGAAACAGAAGAATGTATTACATGAAATGCACCGTTTGTATTCAAAGTGAAGGACAGCAGGGCAGAGGAAAGATTTTAGGAATGATATTGATAGACAGGGTCAATAGTTAATCACTAGTCTGTGATATACAAAGCAAAGTCATTCCACGTGGTGCGGGTTTGGTTACATTCATAGGAAGAATGCAAATTTAGAGCAGGTAAATGGTCAACAGTCTTAGAAAACTCTTAGCCCAAGAAATAAACTTTAATTACTCTTCAGTCTTACAAGGTAAGGTGCATCACATAGGCACCAAAGATGTTTCCTCTAGAGCTGGGTTACACCATGCACCACAGGAAGACCCAATTGTCTCATAGAATGTTTCCCAAGAAAATACCTAAATCATCATATGAATTCATCTCTATTTATTAAGTAACAAAGCAATAATAGTAACTAATGTGCATGTAGCTGGTACTCTTTCAAGTATTCCCATTAATCTCCACTGTAACCTCATCAAATAGGCACTATTTTCATCTTTATGTTACAGTTGAGTCAATATACATAGAGGTCATATAAGTTGGCCAAGTTTATAATATTAGCTATTAAAGGAGACAAGCTTTGACTGGTATATGCAGAAAATTTCTTAAAATGAAAAACCAAAACTGGATTTTAATAATTTATTAAAGTTAGTAGATAAGAGAATATTACAGATTTAGGCCATTCTTAGTCTTGCCCTTTAAAAAAATAAGGGATATAAACACACTTGTCCTGAATCCCCACACATTCTTAATTGCTATAGTCCCTTTAAGAAGCAGTATTTTAAACACAAAGAGAAAAGACTTAATTGCATTTTGTATATATGATAGACTTTTATCTAAAATCAGAAACTAATTATATTATATTTAAAATATGTGCATTAAATTTTAAATTATACTAATTTTTTTCTGGAGTGGTTCCCTATGAAACTAATCATTTCTATAACAATTAAAAGGATAATTTATCATATACATATCCATGCACATCCATCCTATAGTATGTAAACAGAGCTTTTAATTAATCAAATACAGACTCACACATACACACACAACCACATACACATCCTGTTTTTTCATGTTATATTATCAACGAGTCCTAAACTATTAATAGTTAATATAACACGTCTTTAATTTTGCTGCTATATCAATCAGCCAAGTGCATATATCAAAAACATTTAATTTATTTTTTCTCTCAATTTGTTTACCCCTTTAATTTGAATGACAGCTTCTCTTTGGCTCCGAAACCCTAGAAAGCTGATGTAAGTGGGATTCAGAGAAAAAAAAAATCATAAAATCACTTCAAAGATACCAACAGACTTCAGAGAGCAAAGTAACTTTCTTTTCATATGACTCAAAGTGTATTTCTACCCAGGAGTCACTGAATTTAAGAGAGTTTGCAAAGACTTCTTACCACTCAAAGTTTTATCATGTGATGTCTCGTGCTTTCCTAAAGAAAGCATTGCTAGTACTCTTTACAGATAAATGTGAACACAATGAAGACATTCCAGAAAGACAGAATATTTGGAAGTTTTCTTTCCTTTCTCCTCTCTAAGCTTCTGCTTATGCCACTATCAAAAAAAAGTCTCTCTAAATTAATGTCAAGGTGACACTAATATAACAAACAACAAATTTGTGAGCACCTAGTTGGGAGTAAATCTGCAAACTATGCCCCTATCCCCATGTGAAAAAAGTCAAATGAACTACCTCAAATTACCATTTTTACCAACTTCTTTGTATACATACCTTTAAGACTTTGAAGTATGATATTTTGTTCAAATCTTACCCTTAGCTTCATTGTATGTGTTTTTTTTTGTTCCCTGCCTCTATTTTCTTTGTTCTTCATCCTTTATTTCTTTATTTGCCTCATATATGCTTTGTTCTTTGTCCCTTCTTTCTTGTGTCTAATTTACATTATCTTGCAATATAATGTCTTTAGGAACAAAAAGGGAAATAAATAATACATGAATAAACAAAAACAAATCACAACTGAAATAACCAAATGTGAAGCAACGTAAAGAAGTTTCATGCCTTTCCTGTCAGATTCATTGAAAATTTATTGAGAATCTGGAGGACTGAATCTGTGCAATACTTTTCTATGTAATAGTATATCTCTTGTCTTTTTCTTGGAAATAAGCATAGTTAAAAAGACAGCTCTCAGAACATCTCAAAAGATGACTAGCACCATAGCAGCATATGTTTTAGCTTGTTTTGAAATATTCATTGAAACTATTCTTGCATTGGCAATTCTTTGGCCCAGAAATTGGAAAATAATTCAGTAGTGTTTAACTGCGCTCTCATTCAAACCTAAAAGACTAATATATCTAACGTATAATTATTAAGAAAAGATTTAAGAAAGCTATTTCTAATCTTTCCTTTTCTACAAGTCTGGTCCATGTAAAAATCAAATGCTCACATTGGTTAAATTCAATCCAAAAAAATGGTAGCAGGTATTAATTTTTCACCAGGAGAGAAAATTCAAACTAAGTTTCAAATGTAACATGCATGATCTTTGACAATTTTAACCCAAAACTGACAGAATATAGCCATGTCCATCTTTGAGGGTATATATTATCTATATTTCTAAAATATATTTCTAAAATATTGTTTAAAATATTTCTAAATATACTTTTAAATTAATGTCCAAAAATAGTGTCTGTATTTCTGCTAACTTGACTAAAGGGGAATGAGGAGTAAAGACTGTCCACCATTTGGGTCTGCTAAGGGGCAAGACAGAGAGTGGTGACATTTTGTTTTATCAGAAACACTGACAGGTCTTTGGATATGAAAATACAGTCCCAAAGAAAAGTTAGGGAAAGTGAGCTAAATAGGGTGAGGAAAACTAGACTGAAGGGGAGAAACCTAGTTTTAAGCAATCTTGCAAAAGGTAAACTCCTAAAGCTAGAAAAGGGAACAGGGGAAGGCTGCATGGTGAAGGGCTGTTTTACAACTGTCTACAAGTAGAACACAGCCAGTGAAAAATCCCCGTAGCTAAATGGACGAAAGGATTTTTTAGGATAAGACAATTTACAGAAATGCAACATAGAATTCCTTCTGCTGCCCTAAAATCTCAGTAAAACCTACTACATGTAGGAATGATTTGTATGAGTAGCAGATTAAGTATGGGGATAGTTCAGTGTATTATAAACAGAAGGAAACAGAAATGATAATAAGAGGTCAGCAGAAGGAACTCAGAAACAGAAGGAACCACAAGGCTGTAACCTCCTAGAACCCCACAGAAACTTAGAGACAGTCTGCAGAGTATGTGGGATGAGTATTCCTGATTAAATCTCAACCAACTGAATGAATTCAGCTGACATCCAGTTTACAAAAAAACTAAAGAATTACCTTCTAAACAGAGGGGATGTAAAGTTTAAAAGAAACACGGAGATGTAGTTTGAAACACCTACATGTTCTTTAAAGTCAGTCTTCCCTGAAGGGAGAGAGTTAACTAGAAACTGCTTGCTATCCTTTCCCAAACCCAAGCTTCTAACAGAAAATTCAGCTGTTTCCAACTCAAATCAGAAAGGTTTTATTACGAATATCATTTGAATCATTTCACAGGTCCCACAGCATTTAAACTTTTCATGCAAGTGGGAAATGTGAGCTCCGAGCACCAGAGTCTGAGTGCCTGATTTCCAAGGCGATGCAGTGCCTCAGGTTTGAGTGCCTGTTAGTTGTCAGGAACCTGGCTGCTAACATGTCACAGGCAATAAAGTACATATTACATGTTGCCACAGAAAACTGATATGGGTCCCCACAAAACATAAAGGTGTCCAAAGCATGCCTTTTGCTGTAGCTGTCATTGCTACTTGACTTTATTAGGATTTCAAAGAACCAGGTCAATATTAGAACACTGGACATCAGCCCAGTCATTACATTTTGTTGACAGCTTAGCTGTGCCAGAACTTGAAACTCAGTTCCTCACGTTTAGCAGACAGAATAGATTTCTGTTTCCAATAAGCTCTTGACAAAAAGAATCTATGAAGACTGCATGTTTACAGAAGTCTGTGCACTGTGAGGAGAAAAATATGAGAGTATCTGACAAACTGCAGACCTTCTGAACGTGTTCTACACACTGGATTTCACTGAGCTTCCTGAATAAAGCAAGAATGCAAAGAGGAACGTAAATTTAGGAACACTGATGAAGAATTATTCTAGGTGCAATGTTAATTCTTAAATAGTGTTTATGTTTCCAGCTTATTAGTTTTCCTTAAGAACTATATAGGCTATCTGCCAAAGTATGTATTATCAATGAATTTATTTACTTTACTATAGAGAGGTATACTTAAATTTCCATGTTGTAACTATTCACTGACCATATCCCATTGTATGGCACTATGAGACCAAATGTGAGGCACCACACAGCTACATATTCCTAAAAGCATTGTTATTTTTTACAACTGAGGATAAATGAATTAGGTGCTAACAAAGTTCAGATAGAATGTTGATTTAATGTTGCACCACAAGAATATTTTACTCACTATTCCCTCATTTTATTTGTTCTGCTTAAGCTTTTAACTCCCAGACTTCTGTACTTACAGAGATATCTGATGTCTCTAAACACTATCTGGTAGATGTAAAAGGTAACAGAAATGTCTTCCAGATTCTGCTATGTCTGCCTTATGGCAATCAGACTCATTTATCCAAGCAAGTTCCACTTAGGACATGGAAGAAAATATGGGTTCCATTTTGAATGACAGTCATCAAAAGCATTGATTCATTCATTTAATTCCTTTTTGGAGTAAGACAGGATCACACTTGTACTTTAAGAAGCCATTTAAAAATACTTTGTCCATTGACATTCTATCAAACTTCAATGTTTTCTAAGTAAAGAGCAACATTTAAAGTTATGTTGCTCTCCAAATAGTGCGGGCTTCTTAAAATGTATGTTCATAAATCTAAAATTTTATAAGACTGGGTTAGTTGAAAGAAGTTCATAGATTTTTAGAAATAGGATATAGACATAGGAAACACAAGAGGATATGAAACATACAGTAACAATTTTAAAATGAGATTCTTCCTCTCTCAGTTTCTTCTAAAGCCCCCAAAGGCCAAGAACAAAATAACAGGAGGCAATAGTTCAAACTGAATTTGCTAGACTATCAAAGCAAGACTTGAAAAGGAGATATATTGGTTTGCTTGGGCTGTTATGACAAAGTACCACAGACGGCGTGGCTCAAACAATAAATAGAAACTTATTTTCTCATAATTCTGGAGGCCAGCTTCCAAGATCAGGGTGTTGGCAGGACTGGTTTCTTCCAAGGCCATTCTCCTTGACTAGTTTATTGCCAGTTTCTCCCTTATCTTCACACGGGCTTCCCTCTACACCCGTCTGTGTCCAAATTTCCTCCGCATATAAGGACATCAGTCATGCTGGATTAAGGTCCACCATAATGACCTTATTTTACCTCTTTAAAGATGCTACCCTTAAATAGAGTCACATTCTAAGATATTGGGGTGGGTGGGAGTGTTAGAATTTCAACATATAAATTTGGGAAGGATACAACTCAGCCCATGGAAAGAGATAATCAAAACCTTGTGACCTGAAGCTGAACAGAATCTCAAGGATATACAATAATTGTGCCAAAAGAAGTTTTTTCCCAGAGAAAATGATTGCGGTTCTGTGGCATTTTCCCCTACCCATCTTATGCAGGAGGAAAGGTAGATACTTCACCCTCACTCCATGTCAAGTGAAAAGGGCTTTAAAAGAACAGATTATACAGCTTTACATACATTTCAGGAAGTTTAGGGGAATATAAAAGACCAGTTTTTGACTTATGCTTGAGAAATTTAATGTGAAAAGATACAGGTAATGTGAAGGTTAATTTTATGTGTCAACTTGACTGAGCCACAGGATGCCCAGATATTTGGTCAAACATTATTCTAGGTCTATCTGTGAGGGTGTTTTTGGATGAAATTACCATTTGAGTAGGTAGAATGAGTAGAGCCCTCCCTAGCACGGGTGCCATCGTTCAGTCAGTTGAGGGCCTGAACAGAACAAAATGGCTGATCTTCCTGCGAGTAAGAGAGACCTCTTCCTGTCTGATGTCTTGAACAAAAGCATTGTTTGTTTGTTTGCTTTTTTCCTGCTTTCAGACTTAAACTAAAACTTTGGCTCTTCATGGGTTTTGAGGCTGCTGGCTTTCAGACTTGGAAAGTTTACCATCAGCTCTTCTGACTTTCAGGCCTTTGGATTTCAGCTAGAACTAACCCATCAGCTATCCTGAGTCTGCAGCGTGCTGACTACAGGCCTTGGGGCTTCTCAGCCTCCATATTCATGTGAGGCAAGTCCTTATAATTAATCTATTTTATATATATATATATATATATATATGCCATCCGTATCTATATATCTGTGTGTGTGTGTGTGTGTGTGTGTGTGTGTGTGTGTGTATGTACTTATACATATAATAGATTTATTATAAGAAATATATAGACTTCCTGTTGGTCTGTTTCTCTGGAGAACCCTGACTAGTATAGCTAAAACTGTCAAGAGATGATCTTACTGGATCAAACAAGCTGTATGTCCACTGCTGATAAAGTGAAGGAGAGTATTTCCATGGTCCAGATGTGATCATGTAAGTGGAAGCTGCCTTTAGGGTCACCTTTTCAAAATGACACTGTCAAAGAGACTCCGCAGCTAAGAGGCACTGGAGGTATACTATTGGAGGGGAAAGCTGAGGGGTGTCATACAGCTCCCAACAGAAAAGAGGCATTGCCTGACACAAGGCAGGCTGCAGTCTTTGAAATCTCTAAGAAAAGTTACCGAAGTAAAAAAGAGAGAAAGATTTGACTTTGAACTTGAGCATACAAATGCCATATCAAAATTATATTTGTTAGAGAACAATGAGAAGATAGGTACAGGTGGTCAAAGGTACAGACTTCCTATTAGACATTAGGTTCCACAACAAGCAGTTAGAGCACTGCCTTGGATAACCTCTACAATTTTCATTTTTGGTTAAAATTTTTTCTTACTAAGATTCTAAAAACCCAAAATATATCTTATCATTTTTCCTTCCAGTTTTATGTATCATCTTTCAGATTCATTGTTACCAATTTTATCTTGCCAGTTTCCTAGACTAATTAGTGAAGAAACAGTGTCAGATTTCTACCTAATCATTTAAGTTTGACAATTTGTGCTAAGGACATTTCTGATATAGGTATATATGCAATTCTGAAAATCAGGATAGTTAGTGGTTATGGTCTTTGTTTTATGTGATTGTTCTTGTTGTGTAGAGATTCGTACAAGAGCATACAAAGAATAGACTTGAATAGGTAACCGAAATTGAACATTTTGCCTACATAATAAAGTGGAAACTCCATAGTATGGCATGCAAAGCCATGAGCGATTTGAACCTAACCTATCTTCCCATAGTTTATCTCATTCCACTCCTTTCACTGCAGTCACCTCCAGACTACTTGCCTTCTACTTATTTTCCTTCCCTATCCATCTGGTAAACTGCTTTACATCCATCAAGATTCTGTGAAAGTCTGCATCCATCAACATTCTCCTTTGTGAAAGCTTCCCAAGTCCCTCAAAGCTCACAAATGTTTCAACTTATAGCACTTTTTCTAGAGTTCTATTGTGAGATTTAACATGTCATATCACAATTGACAGTGTGTAACTATCTCACTGAGGAAACAATTTGGTTGAGGAAGGAAGGGTAAGGGAACAAATAAGTTGGTCATATGCATCCTTTCTTTCCCTACCTCCCGAAACCTAGAGCCATGCTTGCCTTAGTGATTAGAATACAGAACAATGGAAAATCACCACACCACACGGTATCACATCACAGAATTTTCTCTGGTTGTTTTGTTTAGGACCCTTGCCTTAGAGTTGATCTCAAATTGGTTAAAGAAAAAACATACAATTTTAAAACTTGTTCCCTAGTTCTTTGCCAGGGGTAAAGACCAAAAGTAGATAGCCCCTTGCATAGGAAAATATATTAATGAATATTTGAATGCATGCTTCAGAAGCAGAGGTAGAGACATAATGGTTGTATACAAGAATGTAAAAGTAGTAAGAGATGTGAAGGACTGGCAAAGCGAGCATAAACATGAGAAATCTGAGTAAAGCAGAGATACAGGAGGAGAGAGTGGTAGTTGTGAGCCAAAAGGAAGGGAACCCAGCCAGTGTGATGACAATAGACTCATGTTTCAAGAGGAAAGCTAGGATCAGATGACTGGATGAAGTAGACCCAGGAATGCAGGACCCTCGAAATCTACAGAAATGTTATAGAGGCAATTCTACAATACATGGGATGGATGGAATCTCAAATTATCTTACTTGGATATCTTACTTGGATAAATAAAGGGTGATCCAGAATGCTAGAGGCTTAGTGCCTTAATATTTTCTCAAAACTGTTGAACTGGAGCTCCTGTTAAGGCATGGTGGCTTAGCCCACTATAACTCTTTCTTCACACTGATTACAACTAAAAACTCTAGATGAAAGGCAAAATAACTACCTAAAGAATCTAGAAAAATAAAGGAAATTGGGCAGATTATGAAGGAAAACTAAAACTTTGAAAAGTAACCTAAGTGAACAGCTAAAATTCTATAGAAACTCCATCTTCCTAGCCCAGCAAAGTAGCCTCTGTAGGTTGGAGGGGTGGAGGAATCACAGAGAAAATAGAGCTGAAGAAGACAGGCCACTGATTGTGAGCATGAATCATCACAAGCTTCAGATTCACCCCTAAGCTATGCCTGTGTGGGACAGAACCAAATCAGTGTAGCAAAGGCTTACAGAACTGGACTGTGATTTGAAACACCACCTACAGAAGGCAACAGAACTTAAGGTCTGAAATTACCTGGATTGAATGCTGCTAAAACAAACACATCAACATGCTCTAGAGAATCGTAACAAGACCCAGAATCGATAGAAATTAATATTCACAATGTTCAGAACATAATTCAGAATTACTCAATGTATAAAAAATCAGGAATGTGAAAAATTCTCAAGGAAAAAGATTATCAGTAAATGGCAGCCCTGAGATAACTCAGAACAATTATGTGACACATATTTTAAAGCAGCAATTTTACTATGCTCCTGAGATAAGTAAAAGGTGTTGAATTCAATGACTAGATAAAAATTCTCAGCAGATAAATAGATCTTATAGCAAAAACCCAAATGGTAATGTAAGAAGTGAAAAATGCAATATCTAAAGTAAAACAACAACCAAAAAAACAAAACCAACCTTATTGGATGGGCTGAACAGAAAGGAGAAAAAAGAAATCAATGAACTTGAAGATAGTCAACAGAAATTATTCAGTCTGAAGGACAGAGAAAAAAAATTAACAGAGCCTCAAAGATCAAAAGGTCTAACCTAGGAAAATTGAAGTATTAGGAGAGGAGAAAGAGATTTGACAGAGAAAAATATTTGAAGAAATAATGACCAAAAATTTCTCAAATGTGATGAAAGATATATATATAGCTAAGTAAATACTAAACAGAATGAAATAAAACAAACACACACACACACACACACACACACACACACACTTCATAACCAAATTGCTGAAATAAAAGATAAATGGAAAAAATTAAGAAACAACCAGAAAATATGATACATTTTGTTATAAGCTGAATTATGCTCTCCTAACATCTATATGTTTAAGTCCTAACCTCTAGGACCTCAGAATGTGACTGTATTTGGACCTAGGGTCTTTAAAGAGGTAATTAAGATAAAGCAAGGTCATTGATGTGAGTCCTAATCAAACATGACTGGTATCCTTATAAGAAGAGGAAATTTGGATGTAGACATGTAGAGAGAAGACCATGTGAAGACACAGGGAGAAGATGGCCATCCACAAGCCAAGGAGAGTGGTCTCAGAAGAAACCAACTCTGCAGACACCTTGATCTCAAAATCTAGCCTCCAGAATTGTGAGAAAATAAGTCATTTTATTTAAGCCTCCCAGTCTGTGGTACTTTGTTATGGCTGCCCCAGCAAACTAACATACATTTGCTCTATGCATTCAATATATTTCCAATTAAAACTCCAACATACTTTCTTTTTTGCAGAAATAGAAAAGGAGATTCTAAAATGTATAGGAAAATGCAAATGATCTAGAATGATCAAAAATAAAGGAGTAAATAAATAACATTACAGGACTTAACTGATATCAAGACTTAAACTATAAAGTTATGATAATCAAGATAGTACAGTATTAAAAACAAGATAACCAAATAAATGGAACAGAATAGATATTGTCTAGAAATAGACATATAAATATATAGCCACTTGATTTTTCGACAAAGATGGCAATTCAGTGGGGAAAGGAATGTCTTTTTAACAAATAATGTTGGATAAATTGGATATCCACATGGAAAAAAGTGAACATTGATCCTTGCCTCATACCAACCATGAAATTTAACTTGAAATGGATTATAAAACTAAATGTAAAACAAACTACAAAATTCTAGAAAAAGTTCTAGGAAAAAATCTTTGCCACCTTGGGGTAGGTGAAGATTTCTTAAAGAACACTTAAAAATTCAAAGCATAAAAGAAAATAGAGAAATTAGATTCCATCAAAATTTAAAGCTTTTTCACATTGTAAGACACTATTTCAAAAACAAGAAGATAAGCTACAGACTGAAAGAAAATATTCACAACACATGTGTCAGACAAAAGAATTATAACTGGAATATATAAAGAACTCTTAAACTTTAATAATAAAAAGACAAACAGTGCAATTCAAAAATAAACATGCAAATATTCACTTTAGAAAAGAGTATATATGACGAAAAGTTCATGAAAAGATGTTCACCATTATTGGTTATAATGGAAATGCAAATTAAAGCCACAGTGAGATACCAATGGCCAAAGTTACTTTTTAAAAATTAAACTTTTATCTCTACCAGACCCAAACATTAAACCCCTATATTTAACAAAAAGATACAAAACACATACATCCACACAACACTTGTACAAAATGTTTACAGCAGCTTCAGTTGCAATAACCAAAAAACTGACATTAGTATCTATGTCCATGAATGGAGGAATGGTAATACCCATTCTACTGAACACTACTCAGCAGTAAAAAGGAATGAATTGTATTGATACACACAACAACATGGAAAAATCTCTAAATCATTATGCTGAGTAAAAGGAGTCAGATTTTTTAAAAGAATGTATTACATTAGTATAAAATTCTAAAAGTAATTTATAAATTCTAAAAACAATTCAGTGATTGTCTGGAGCATGTGGTGGGGGATGGGGTGGTTTGCCAAGGGGCACAAGTAAACTTTATGTTGTAACTAAAATGCTCATTATCTTGTGACTATGATATGCGTATGTATATAAGTTGATCAATTTGTATACTTTAAATATACAGTCAATTCTTATTCATGATAGCTATGTTCTATAAAGTTGTTTCAAATACTGAATTAGAGAATGTGCAACTATTGCTCCTAGGGAAACACAGAGTTAGGTTCCTGTGAGCCTCTCTTGTCAACAACATTTCCATCAACCAAAATGCCACTTGCTTTGTAAATATTTGTTTACCAGCATCCTTGTAAAACAAGCCTTTCTCATCAGCACTGAGTACCTGTTCTCCCACATATCCTCTTCTTGTGTAAAACTTAGCAAGCACTTAAAAAATTTTTCTGCAGCCTCCTGAACTACAAACTTAGCTTCACACACAAGTTCAACATTTTTCCCATGTGTTAAAATAAATTTCTATCTCCAAGATGGAGCTGCTCCTTTCCAGGGTGCCACATCAGCAAACTGAAAGTTAGATATTTCATTTGCCTGTTAATGCTTCTTCATTAGGTCAGAAACCCAATATATCCAGTCAGTCGATTCCCCAAATGCCAAGCCAACTGTAGGCTCTATACTTACTTCCTTTTTCCTTGATCTATGTAAATACGGTATGAAACCCTAACCAATCAACTGAAGTCCAGTACTTCATTGTTTTCTGCTTGTGTGACCCCAGAACAGTCTAAACCTGGCTCTATCCTGTTTCTAACAAGATACAGAGTTGTTTTTCAGAGACAACAGAACAAAACCACAAGTTATGCAGCCGAAGCTTGGGCAGAGGAGAAAATTTTGACAAACACCCAGAACCAAAGTTTGTCCCCACCATGGAATCAACAGACCGGGACATGACTGGAACCTGAACACCAGAACCCTTTCCTAAGCAAAGGGTCCTTTGTCCAGGAAGATCTGGTGTGGAAGCCCAGTTACTATCCCTTACCAAAGATGGCCAAATTCCAAAGCCCTCCAATTGAAATCCACCCTCACCAGTGTTTCCACATACCAACCCTCTATCTCTAACTCTAAAAAGCTTGACCAAACACCAGATCAGGGAGATTTGAGTCGTGCCTCCTGTCTCCTTGCAGGTCCACCGCTCAAGAAAAAACTCTTTTCTCAAACACCAGCACCATTGTGTTGGTTTCTATACATGTCAGCAGGCTGTAAACTCTTTCTGGGTAACACTTGCCTCTTTCTATAAAAGCTTGCAGCCCTCTCCCCTTACTTCACAGTTCTCTGAACTCTTGAGAGTGGGAACTGCGGCTTCATGAAGCGTTAAATAAAGTTTGTTTGTATCACCTAAATTGTCTTCTTTAATCATTTTAACACATATTACCTTTTGAAACATGGAAGCCAGCCAGTAGTAGTCAAAGAGGGTTTAACATTTTCCTGACCTTGCATAACATACATGTACATTCCTTTGGCTTTCAGCCTCCTTATAATACTATCCATTATGCTTTTTAAAAAATCAGTCATCTCATGAATCACAAATTTAGCCACTTTTCCATATTTTCCATAGCTTCATGTATAAATGTTACTTTAGCACTTTCCAGAGCAGCCTAACATACAGACTGACAGATTTTCTCTTCCTTTTCTGGATGCGCCATATTGTTGACTCATTAACACTGAACTCAGAGCCAGAAGCACTAGAACTTATGCCTGACAGAAACTGACCTAAGCCACATACTTCCTTGGCACATCACAGCCTTCTTATACTTAGGAACACCAGATAGCACTTCAGCACCATGCTTGGGAGATTATTTTTTTCAACAGCAAAATCAACAAAAAGCACAAAAAATGTGAATAATGTGGTACTGAATGCATCACCAAAAAAGCACTTGTTTACAATCTGAGAACCAAAGCATGAAGGCAAGGCAAATTTTCAGTGTTTTGCTGTTTTGCACATGTCCATGAGGGACTCAAAAAGCACCATGAGTATTGATTTTGGGATGACAAATAAATTTTAGCAAGTAGGCAAATTCACAAATATGAGATGTGCAAATAAGAGTCAACTGTGTATAGATTGCTGTACTTCAATGATACGTCAAAGATCTATGAAGAAAATTGTTGGTGCATGTCCAAATGAATGAATGAAGGAACTCAAGTAACTGTGCAGAACAAAGCCTTCAGATATGCACGTGTACAGCAGCCAGTCTGAGACTCTTGGGAATTTTGCAGTAATCTCTGCCCATTCCTTCTGTGCCATCTGCAGAACAAAACCAGGAACACCTGACAACTGATTGTAACACAAGCTGCCAGCTTGGTGACACTGATACTTTACTTTAGTCACATCCATACTTAAGGAACAAAGCATGTGGAAAAAATGGAGATGATCGCAGACCGTCCTCCAACACAGTTTATACAGGTGTTCCCTGCTCTGAAGAGGACACCATAACGTTTTTTTTTCTCACAGGTCTACTCATTCCAAAGTTACTAACAGCCACTGTGACCTGAAAGAAGTCTGTATATTTTTTCTGGTTTAAATTAGCACATTGAAGGTATCACTGGAATGATTTTTGTGCAGACAATTTAGAGACTACAGCTCACCCCATTCTAAATCATGTCTCTTTCCCAGTTTAGTTAGCAAACACACCAAGTAACTTAAAAAAAAATCTAGGCTCTCCCTGAAAACAACCAATATTGCCACTATTTCTCAAATGTGTCACTGTCCTCCTGTTGCTAAGCTACTCATTTTAACATTCTTACTCCACATTTCATTTTAAATTATTCCTCATCACTCTTACTTGTAAATCATATTGGTCTAAATGTAAACTCTTTTATCTGTGTTTTTGCTGTTTTCACCTAACAGTTGTTTTAGTTGTTTAGTTGTTTTCTGTTTGTTTATTTTTTCAGGAATAGCTTAACCAATTTATTTTTGCTTATGTTCTTTTTTTTTTACCTTTTTTTATTTTTAAGTTTTATTAGGTAGAATTATTACAGTTCGATTGCACATATACATTATATTGCATGTAAATACATTATAAAGTATACTGCATTTTTTTTAGTTTACATATATGTACTAATTATTGTTTCTAGGAACATATTAAGCTTTCAATATGTTTAAAATATTTCAACTTTTAACTCCTGATGATTTGTAGTTCAGGAAAAAAATAACCGTAGACCTCACAAATAGGCAGGATATTTAAGATACTTTCTTTTAAACTCAAATATCTTGGCTTCTGTGCTGCTGTCTTTTTGACAACTTTTCCCTCTCTATTTCTGACTCTCTGGGTGTATGTACTTCTGTCTATCATTCTCCATTCCTATCTTTCTCATTTTCTTTACTGATTACTGTCAATCTGTGTCATTGTTCATCTTTGCAAGTCTTTTTCTTAATCTGGCTTTCAGTTTCTGTCACTTCCTATAGCTGATTTCTTTTTCCCTTCTATTTCCTCTTTTTCTTTCTGCTGTCATGGCAGATAGCACAGCGCAGCAGTTAAGAGTTTGGTCTCTAGAGCCAGAGTTCTCAGGTCTGAGTACTGGCTTTGCCACTTAATGAGTATAACGAGTAAACAACGTAAGCCTTCTGGGCTTCAGTTTCCTCATCTCTAAAATGAGGATAATAATAGCATTCTCAGACAGTTTTTATTAGTTTTACATGAGTCATCCTTGCAAGTCACTTTTGAAAGTGCCTACAGTAGCACAGTGATCACTACTGTGTTTGCTAAATAAATAGTAAGTGTAATCTATTATCAGAAATATTACACTGACATGGAGACAGTGATATTGAATTAAGTGGAAACAATTACAGAAACAGGCTAAACTGCAGGATTGAAAAGGAAAGATTTGGAGCAGGGCAGTATCAGGGACTTGGGATGAAAACACCTTTACATAGAAATAAAACCCTTCTGGTCTTTCTGATGATTATCAATGCATTTTAGAGTGAGGGACAGCCTATTCTCCTACAAGAAATGTTAAGAACCCAGGAAGACTCTGAGAAGACTTAGAGGTGCATGACTGAGGGAACACAGTAAGAGGATGACAGGGATGGAAATAGTAAAAAGTGGCATTAACAACTCAGATAAGTAAAATAAGTTTGTTAGGATAAGGTACAAGGGAGAATGAAGTTAGTCTGCATTCCATCAGGTTCCGCATGGAAGCCTACTGGACAGCATTTTGAATAAGGCAGAGGCAGTGTCAGGCTCGAGATAAGAAAAAGGCAGTGTTTCTAACGGGGGTATACACACATATTCTAGATGTGCAGCATTATGGTAGTGCCCAGAAAGAACGGTGTGTATGTGTATGAACCACTTTTTTCTGTGTACAGCATTTTTTACAAAATGAAATAAAAGGCACCAGAAAAGTCAATGTTGAAAAGAATTTCATCCCCAAAAGAAATTGTTTACTTCAGTGAACTGCCTTAAAGAGTTCTGACACATGTTCTCTGTCTTCTTTCTCCCCACTTCACACTCAGCCCTGCTGATCTACAGGTAACTTTAGGCCCACCTCCAGGAAGAGACAACAGCCTACCAGAGATTCTTCACCAGTTTGTGGTAATCTTAATGATGCAGTAAATCCTTTTTTCACTTCACTTGTAGTGGTTCTGACTCTGTGACTGAATTCTACCTGGTGTACTGCCTCAGCAAACAGGAATGCAACCAAGTACAACTTCTAATTCTGTCCTAAATTATTTTTTAAAAACTAATGCATCAGTTATATCCCTAATATGATGGTAATAACTTTTTGTACTATAAATATATGCAAAATAAAGCCAAAATATACTAACTTAGTAGAATTAGATAATCTAATATTTTTCTATTTCCAACTGCTTCTGCAATTCTTTTGTATAAATTCTTTAGCCAAATTGTTAAATGCTCTAAGAAAAAGACAAAATCCAACCTTTCATAAATATTTTTCCTCTTTAGTAAATGTTTTCCCTTTCATCCTGAAAAGAAATTCTCCACACTTCAGTTGTCTGCCTTAAAAAATTCTCATAATCTATAACCTTGGTTACAAAATAATCCTACTGGTTGACTATGCCTCTGGGGCCTTCTCACTGATTTCAGTGTTAGTGTCAGTATTAGCTAGACTATACATCTGAATACTGATTTCCATGCCCCATACACGCTAACTGGGGACTAGGATTTCAACATAACTTTATGGGGAAACACTATTCAACCCATAAACCAGCCAAACGGAGATGAAGGAGAGAGCATTCCGTGCACAGGGCACAACAAGTATAAGTCACCTGACTCTGAAAAGAAAGCATTGTTTAAAGACCAGAAAACACGCTCTCATGAGACTGGAGAAGAGACTGAGAAGAGCGGTGCAGAGGGAGATTGCCCAGGGGAGAGCATTGTAGGGCAATGACAGTCAGAGTAAGGTGTTTGCAATGGGAAAACACTCATGTGTTTCAAGAAGGAAAGTGACACGATCTAATTTCTAATTTTAAAAGATCACTCCAGGTGCTAGGTGTTGAATGGATTGCAAGGGGTGGGGTAATAAAAATTTTAATATAGGAAAAACTTGTTAAACAAAACAATACTATAAATAACCAAAGAAGACATAGTAAACAAAGTTAAAAGTTAGCAGAAGACTGGAGGAATATATTGAAAGCATAAATAATACAATCATTTAGTATGCTGATATATATAAAAGCCAAAAAATCAATAAGAACAAGATGAACAATTTAACGGATATAAGAAATATAAATAAGCAATTCACAGGTACAAAAATGGTCGATTACCTATGAAAACAGGTTCAACTTTACCAGCATTTGAGAAGACATAAGCAATGAGTTTTAAGCTTTCATCTATCAAATTTTTTAAAAAGTTTTATAAAATTAAGTGTTAATAAGAGAGAGATGAAATAGATACTATGAAATACTGCTATTAGGGATGTGACTAGATATAAATATTTTAAAAATGATAATTCACTTGTTCTGTACCTATCCTACAGAATATATTCCCAAATATATGATGTTCACTATTCTGTTAATATTTTTATACAGTACATATGTTATATATATTAAAACATTCGAACAGTCTGTGCTTTCTATAGGTACATATCCATCAGCATAGAAATATTTTTTTAAAATCTTAAAAATATAGACCAAACTGATTCTAATAGTTATCTCTGAGTGAATTATTGGACTTAGAAAATTGGTAAATCGAAGGAGAATTTAATCATATCTCATTGTTTTAATGTTTTAAATCAGGAAAATGCATTCCTCACAGACACAGTATAATACAGTAGTTAGAAGTACAGACTCTAGAGCCAGACTGCCTGGTTTTAAATTCCAAGTCAGTGATTTACACATGCACGACCTTGGGCAAGTTACTTAGGTTATTTGTTCTTCTGCTTTTTTAATTTGTAAAATGAATATAAAAATTAAACCTACTTATACATCATTTTGGATACATTTGATGATTGAATTAATGTTTTATATATATATGTGTGTGTGTGTGTGACTGTATGTGTATATATATAGATGAATATGTATGTACTTGTGTATGTGTATCAAGATTGTTGCACCAACCCTGATATATAGTAATGTTAATTCTTATAACTTGTGTAATTTAAAATATTTTAAAAGTTCAATGTGACTCCAAAGAAAAAGATTACTATCAATTTTGGGAAATACATGCAGAACAGTAAACATAAATCTGTATTTCCATTGTATTATTTCAGAGGGAGTTACCTTTTACTGTTGGAATGATAAGAGAAACTAACAGAAGATGCGGGACTTTTAAATCTCAGATTTAGATAAGTTTACATGAGAAAACACGCATCAGTGAAGAAAACATCTCTGGTTGGATTAGGAAGTTCACCTAAGGATGTTGTCGGGAAAGAGCATGATGCATAAAAGGCTCTGAATTTGATGCTCTGGGGTTTGAACTTTATCTCTGTAACAAAGAAGAGTCCTTGATGCTTTTCAAGCAGAGGAATGATATGGTATGCTAGCAGTTTTAGGTTGACTTTTCTATCTTGGTATACAGGATTGACTGTAGAGGAAACACCAAAGCAAGCAGGCTTATCACAGCTGTAGCAATAGTTTGTATGGTGATGAGGATTAGAACTAAAATGGTTAGAAATGGAAAGAAAAGAAAGATCAACAGTATCTGAGAATCCCTTGGTTTCCAGAAATACATCACCTTACACCCAATTAGAGTTGCCAGATTTAGAAAATAAAAACATAGCAAATACAGTTAAATTTGAACTTCAGATAAAATAACAAAAGTTATTTAATTTTAAGTATACCCCTAAAATTGCCTTTATTGTTTTTCTGAAATTCAATTTTAACTGGATATCCTATATTTTTATCTAGCATTCGTAACCCCAATAAACATATTTTATATTTATAATCAGATTTAATCATCCTGCACTGCACTGTAAGTTCTTTGTTTGACTGTTCAGTCAATGATATGAGAAGACAGAAGTGGCCACATGGCAATCACAACTTCTCTTTTAATGGGACTGTGGTTACATCTTCTAGTGGAAACATTCCACTTCATGTTTAAGGCAGTAGAGCCCGAAGTCATGGGAACAGAACACAAAAAGCTTGTGAGTGGGCTATCACTTTGAATCTTTTGAACTGTTCTCCAATACTGCAATTTGTTATCACCCAACTAAGACTGTTACTAGTGTTTTTAGTAGGTTACTCTATGTTTCCACTAAGCCATCCTTCCATTACAATGGCTGATTTGGCACATGATAAAACTAGTAAATCCTCTGGATTAAGCCCATTCATCATTACTTTTGCTATAAAAATGTCACTTGGTCAAACATGGCAGTAGACATAGTATTTGGAAAGTCTACAAGTGGTGCTAGCAGAAGCTAGGGTGTGGATAAGAAGGGCAAATCCATTTTCAGACTATGTGTTATTCCAAAGAGGACAAACCATTGCATCTTTCAAAATAGAAGAGATCAAATATAATCAGTTTATCATCTTGCTGGTTGGACCTCAGGAAATGGGTGTCATATCAGGAGCTCAACATTAGTCTCTACCTTTGGCAAGTGGTTATAGCACTTGGTGAGTGGATATGCATTTTATTTACCTGTAGCATACCCCTCTTCCTGTCATCATGGAAATTTTGTTAATGAGCCCACTGAGCAAGCACAAGGATGGTGGAGGAGAGAGGCTGTTTGACATTCACAGAATGAGTCATCTTGTTTCTTAAATCTGGAAGCCTCTATTGAGCAGCTATCCTCTGGTGGGCATTTGTATGTAACAGCAGTATCTTTACACCCTGAGAGTTCTGTCCATGTATCTCTTCTCCATACTTGTTTTGGCAAAAATTCTCCAATCATGTTTTTCCAGGTCCCTGGCCATTCAGCCAAATCAGCCCTTGCCCATAAACAGATGTAAATCCATACATCTGGCCATTGTTCCTTCTACACAAACTGAACATACAGATTTTCACCCCATTAGGAATATTTCCATTCTTCCTATTTCCATGTATTACATGGCCATTCCTGAGTGGGATAGTGATGCCTGTATTTCAGATTGGTACCAACATAAGACTTGAAACTTCTATAGATAATATCCCAATGTACTTTTTTAGTCAGCTAACCATAGATAACTTTCCATGAGGCCATAGGTGGAATTGAAAGAGAGAAGTTGCAATGTAGCAGTAGCAATTGTCTTAAAAGTTAGAGAGACTTGCTCACATTTATGCCAACAGGACACATTTCTATTTGTTGATAGACTACCACTGTATATGCTTGATATTAGAACTTAATGAACCAAATAATGTATTCATCTTCTCTTGCTATGTACAAAATACCACAAATTCAGTGGCTTAAAATAACACTCACTGATTAGTTCACAGTCTGGTAGGTCAGAAGCCTGATATCATATGAATGGATTCTCTTCTTTAGGTCCCATAAGGTTTAAATCAAGGTGTGAGTGGTGCTGTGTTTCTTTCTGGAGGCCCTGGGTAAGAATCTACTTCCAAGTATATTCAGGTTTTTGGCAGAATTCAGTTTCTTTAGGTTATAGGACTGAGGCCACTGTTTCTTTGACATGTGGCCCTTTTTCGTCATCAAGCCAGAAGCAGTGCATCATATCCTGTCATGCTTTAAACACCTCTGATTCCCTCCTCTATGCTAGCTAGAGAAAACTTCCTGTTTTTAAGTGGCTCCATTAATTAGATTAGGCTTACCAGGATCATTGAGAATAGTTTTCCTATTTCAAGGTCACCTGATTAATAACCTTAATTACATCTTCAAAGTGCATGGTGTTGCTCCAAAACTCTAGGATTCTATGCTATAATGCTCCTACTTGGGCTTGTCAGAGGTTTATAGAGTATCTGTACCTTCCATGGACACCTGAGGTGCCACTGAATCAGTTAATGCTCAGCTGAAGAAATTTTTTATCTGAGTTCCATTCAAAATCAGCAGCCACATGGGCTATGTGGAAGGCAAATCAAAATAGTGGTTTTAAGTCAGGTCCTTGTTCACTCAACCTACGTTTCTTTTTCATTTTTCAGTTATATGGATCAAGTAATTTTAGTAGATATCCCATCTATTTCAGCACTAGAAGAACACCATGATTAATTAGTTAGACCATTCTGACAGAATCAGCCAGACAATTCTGTTGTTTCCTCAGCCTTGCTACCCATTTGGTAACCATACCCATTTTTCACATGATTGAGTACTGCCACTCCAGGATCCCATCAAGCCCCTGTAGCTCATTTCAATGGTAGTATACAGCCCTACTGGTCATCCCCAGCTTGCTGAAAAAGCTACTACAGAGATTTCAAAGAATGCTGCTACTTCCTCACAAATATATTTCTCAGTGCTGTCATAAAAGGAGTATTTTCTGAACTCTTGTGGAATAAATGAGGGAGGGAGACATTGACTGGGTTGCATATGAGTCCTTGGATTCCCTTCTTTATTTTTATCAAGAAAATTCTAAAAACTCAACTTAATTTAATGTAGGTCATCATTTAGTCCACATTGCAGTCAACCAACCAAGAAAGCAACAGGTTTCTTCATCTAAAACCTTGAATCAAAATCTGTGAAAAATAAACCCATATAAATTAGTTCAGCCCAATCCAATGTTATGCTCTTTTGTTAAATATCTGTATGATCCTTCCCCCACTTGTGCTCTCAAGATTCACTGATATAAATGAACAAAAATTTTTAATCATTTAAGTTTGAGAATTACACCCCTCCAAATCACTTATTATATACTAGTCCTCCATTTAGGTGTGCTGGGACCCTTTGTTATAAATATGGAAGCCAAGAGGATTGATTGGGTATCTTAAGGAATATTAACTTCCTTTTGAAAGTTGTTTGCCTTAGGTAAGATTATTACAGGTAATTTCTGGTGACAAGAGAGGTTCAATGAAATTAGAGCAGTCAAGATTATCTGAACATATACATATATTCCTATTCTGATATTTGAGTTCCCTCCCTTTTTCAATCAATTCCCTAACATATGAGACTTGGCTAGTCAAGTGAATTTAACTGCATTATAATTCTGCTTCCCACAGGATAAGTTTGAGTCAGATTATAGGCCCCATTGGCCCTATGGTTATAAAAATAAGAAATTATTTTAAGTTATTCATAAGGACTTTCTGGTTCTCTAACTGTGCCATGAGTTGAGGATCTAAAGTCTTAAATTTCCCTTTTCTTTTTTGTAGATTCTCTGCTTTAGTTAAAAGCTGCCGTTTCTCCGCACTTCCTATATAATGTTTGTTTTGACTTTTTTTTAAATTAAAGTATAGTTTATTTACATTATTACTTTAAGGTGTATAGCAAAGCAATTCAGTTACACATATACAAACTACATATACATATATTTTCAGGTTCTTTTTCATTATAGCTCATTACAAGAAATTGAATATAGTTCCCCGTGCTATACAGTAGGTCCTTGTTTATTTTACGCATAGCAGTGTGTGCGTGTTATGTAACTCTAGTTCCTATAATAGAAATACCTCCCAATTCTCAGGGGCTTAAAATATGAAAGTAATTTTTTTCCCATATCTAAGTCCTATGAAGGTTTACAGTTAGAGAGTATTCCATGTAGTCATTCAATTGATTCAATCCCTTCTCTTATGTATCCCTTGAAATTCTCTAATAATTCTAATAATTCAACCAGCAGACTGGGAAAGAAAAGGTAAGAAGATATATGCAGATTTCTATGGGATCTCTACAGGAAATTCTTATCCCAGGAAATAGCTTAGATCACTTGGGCCCCATTCCATGAACCAGAATTTAGTCATATGGTCACATGTAACTGCAAGGAAGACTGAAGAACTTAGTCTAGCTGTGTATCCAGGAGGAACTCATTTTGATAATACACAAACTTAATACTACTTTCCATCCTCTTATTCTCATATAAATATCATTCTATTATCACACATAATGCTCATTCACCCTTTCCCCAAAGTCTCATTCATTCATGAATTCAGTTGAATGTCCAGAAACTGCAGATGATGCACATTTCTTGTCATCAGGTTCAGACGCATCTTCCCATGATCCAGCAACTTGGAAACCAAACTAACACGTTGTCTTCTCCCCACCCATAAAACCCTCAATGGTGAAGCAGGAAAGAAAGACTCCAACAGAATCTCTTGTTTGGAAATGAAGGGAGTGGATGACACAAGCAGTCACTGGTCCACAGAAAGTATGACATTCCACTGGGCAGGCATAGTGAAGGCCCCATATCTAGGAATAGGGAGATATTCTTAATATCCCAAATCTTCTTTCTAGGAAGAATTGTTTTCTGAGAATCCTATATTTTGCCCTCTTTCAAGTATTTCCTTGTTGAATATCCATTATTATCCACTAAAGTATGAGAAATGTCTGTCTTCTTTAGAAGCTAAACAAATTTTGCATTGACTTTTGGTCCCAGGGCTTTTTTGATTTTATTTTTTTTAAAGATCACTAAATATTAATAGATCTGTCCACTTAAGCTGGTAGTTCTTTCCTATTTGCTTCTAGTTAATTCTGTGTTCCCAGCAACTATACACAAAGTTGTTTCTTAAACTATGTCTTAAAGCTTGCCTAGTTCATTCTTTCTCAAAGTACTGGAGACATTATTGGCACTACCTGAAACAATAGGGTCTTATAAGAAAAAAATATGTTTAATCTGATAATTACCACACAAATGATTCACTCTTTAATAAAGAGTCTTACTATGTATCTTGGTTACTAGAACCTTTTACAACTTTACAACCAAATACTCTTAGTATTTGGTTTCAAGAAACAGTCAACTTTTCCAATCTTGTAAGGCACTTGAGCTCTGAACTTTCTCTGTTACCTTTGATCTCTACTTGAAAACAAGTTAATTATTGCTTGGGTTAATCTCTTTCTTATAATATCTGGCAAAATGTCACACTAATAGTAGCCAACACACACTATCACTCTCTTTCAAACTTTCCCCTAAAAGGATTCTAAGTTATAACAAGAATCATTTTATCATTTGTCTTGCCATAGTGCTGGCAGTTATAGATTTTTCATTGCTGCCTACACTTTTTTGCTAAATAAACTCCACCTATTTTAGTTCTGTTGTTACAGCATCATCCAAATTATGACACCAACTTCTGAATTTAGTCAGGGAAATTAATCACTGCAGATATTTCAAGCAGGAAGAAACTTAATAAAGATGTGGCAGTTTTACAAATTACCACAAATTCTTTAACATTATTCCCACTGCCAGATGGGAGCAGTGTCTTCTCACCAGAACCTGGATCAGCTTGTATCTCCTTCAACAATAGGGTACAAAACCAGTGACCCCATATAACTTCCAAATCTAGATCATAAAAATCCATTAAGCTTATGCCCAGTCTTCCTTGCAGTCATTATGAGGGAAGCCAGATGCCATGTAAGAAGACTACTTGCCAAGAGTACTATGCTGGAGAGGCCAGTGGACAGTCAGACCACCAAATCAACTGCAGGACATCAAATAAGCCTTATTGGGATTACATCTATTTCAGCTTCCACATCTAACTGCAACCATATAAGAGTCCCTCAGCAGAGCTTTCCAGACATACATCCCCAAATTTCTGACACAGAAAACTACGAAAAGTAAAACTGGCTATTTTAAAAAGCTGCCTAATGAAACTTACAAGCTTCTGCACAGCAAAGGAAACCAGAAATAAAACAAGAAGAAAACCTACGGAATGGGAGAAAATTTTTGCAAGTGAAACCGACAAAGGCTTGATCTCCAGAATATATAATCAGCTCATACGACTCAATAAGAAAAAAATAAACAACCCAATCCAAAAATGTGCAGAAGACCTAAACAAGCAATTCTCCAAGGAAGACATACAAATGATCAAAAAGCACATGAGAAATGCAAATCAAAACTACAATGAGGTATCACCTCACACCAGTCAGAATGGCCGTCATTCAAAAATACACAAATGACAAATGCTGGAGAGGCTGTGGAGAAAGGGGAACCCTCCTACACTGCTCGTGGGAAGGCAGTTTGGTGCAGCCACTATGGAAAACAGTGTGGAGATTCCTCAAAAGACTAGGAATAGACTTACCATATGACCCAGGAATCCCACTCCTGGGCTTATATCCAGAAGGAAATCTACTTCAGGATGACACCTGCACCCCAGTGTTCATAGCAGCACTATTTACAATAGCCAAAACATGGAAACAGCCTAAATGTCCATCAACAGGTGACTGGATAAAGAAGATGTGGTATATTTATACAATGGAATACTACTCAGCCATAAAAACCGACAACATAATGCCATTTGCAGCAACATGGATGCTCCTGGAGAATGTCATTCTAAGTGAAGTAAGCCAGAAAGAGAAAGAAAAATACCACATGAGATCGCTCATATGTGGAATCTAAAAAACAAAAACAAAAACAAACAAACAAACAAAAACAAAGCGTAAATAAAGGACAGAAATAGACTCACAGACAGAGAATACAGACTTGTGGTTACCAGGGGGGTGGAGGGTGGGAAGGGATAGACTGGGATTTCAAAACTGTAGAATAGACTACACTGTATAGCACAGGGAAATATACACAAAATGTTATGATAACTCACAGAGAAAAAAATGTGACAATGAGTGTGTATATGTCCATGAATAACTGAAAAATTGTGCTGAACACTGGAATTTGACACAACATTGTAAAATGATTATAAATCAATAAAAAATGTTAAAAAAAAAAAAAGCTGCCATACTTAGGGGTAATTTTTACTCAGAAGTAGTAACCAGAACACAAAGAATTAGATGCTTATGAAATTTCTGGAAAAGAAATTTCCACATATGAAAAATTAACTGCCATTTCTCTCCCACCATTAAAAACTAGATAATCAGAAAATACATGAAACTTCTGTTTGCATACATTGGAAAATAGTCAGCAGAGGACTGTGATCCCTATGAGAAGAGCAGCTAATGAGATGGGCTCTGTGATTGCCCAAGCTTACCCCATGGTGGCAGTTTCCAGGCTGCAGATCACACAAGTGAACAAAGAGCCTAGAGGCCTCACAGACTTGCAGGAGATAGGAGACAGTGAAAGGAGTTAAGCAAGGTCAAGGCAGCTAGAACTTGTGGGGCAGAGTTACTTAGGGAAAGAGCCCCAGATACCAAAGTCCTTGTTGAATACTGATCTGGATAAACATAGGCTGAAATTCCATGGGACCAAGGAATAAAACATTGGAAAGTAGTTAGTAGGTCCAATAATACCTGGAGCACTTACAGGGATAGAACAGGTCACATTCTACTATCTAGATTGAAGTGACATCAAATTTAGGACAATTTCAAGTTCTTTGAAGGGTATCATCTCAGATGTGCATCTAAATAAGGCCTAACTAAAGGCTATTCTGTATCCACATCCAATATGGTAAAATTTATAAAATCCATCATCCAATAAAAACTTCTGTGGTATACAAAGTAACAGGAAAATATGACCCATAACCAGGAGGACAATTAATTAATAAAAGCAAATCCACAAATTATAGAGATTAAACTTTAAAACATATATTATAAATATCATGAACATGATCAGGGATGTAAAGAAAACATGAACATGATAAGAAAAGAAAAAGAAGCTTATAATAAAGAGTCAAGTAGAACTTCTAGAGATGAAAAATACATTTTAATTGAAAAATTATGAGAGTAATCTCAGATTAGACACTTTAGAAGAAAAGATCGGTGAACTTGAAGGAATAGTAATACAGTGACTCAAAATAAAGCTCACAGAAAAAAGTCTAAAAAAACTGAACAGCACATCAGTGATCTGTGTCCAACCCGGCAATATTAAACTGCTAAAAATATGTTTAATTGGAGTCTCAGGAAAAATATGTGTAAGTAAAGAAAAAATTAAAGAAATGACTAGCATAGTATCAAACTCAATGAAAACTCTAATTTTACAGATTGAAGATGCTCAAAAACCCTAAGAAATGCAGAGGAACATCATAATGAAATCACTAAACATCAGTGACACAGCAAAAACCTTGAAAGGGGTTGCAAGGGAGGAAAAATGAATTATATTTTTTTAAAAGCTAAGAATGATAGTTAACTTCTTGTCAGAGTTTAGGTAAGCCACAAGAAAATTAATTTACATCTATAAACTACTAAAAGGAGAAAAGCTATCAATGATAATTTCATGCCCAAAGAAAATATGTTTTAAAGATAAAGGCAAAATAATAATTTTTACACACACAAAAAATGAGCTGGCAAAATTTATCATTAGCAGAATTGCACTAAAAGAAATATTAAAAGAAGTCCTTTAAGTAAAACAAAAATGATACCAGAGATAAATTTGGAGCTACAAAAAGAAATGATAAGCGCCAGAAATGCTAACTACATGAGTAAATACTGAAGCCATTTTTCCTCAATTTTTAATCTTTTATGATAATAATTGATGATATGTAGCAAAAATTATGTAGTCAATATTATAACATGGGTAGAAGTAAAGCATATGACAACATTATCACAAAAGCCAAGAGGGAGTAATTGGGAGGTTCTTACAGTATATATGAACTAGTTTGGTATCATTTGAATATAGACTATGATAAGTTAAAGATATATTGCAAACCTGAGAGAAACTATTAAACATATATACATATATGTCAAATAAGCCAACAGTAGAGATAAAATAGAATCATAATAAATATTCAATTAACTTGAAACAAGACAGGAAACAAGAAAAAAGAGAACAAACAGAAGGTGGAAAACTAGAAAACAAATATCAAGATTGTGGATTTACACAAAACTGTATTAAATTGAAATGATCTAACTACACAAAGTAAAAGAGAAGGGAGTATCAGAGTAAATAAAAAGCATGACCCAACTCTATACTACACAAGAAAGCTACAATGACTACAGAGACTCAAACTGGTTAAATGTAAAAAGATTTAAAAATATGTATATATAAAAACCATGCAAATACTAATCAACAGAAAGCTAGAGTAGCTATATTAATACCAGACAAAGTAGATTTCAGAACAAAGAATATTACTAGGGATAAAAATATACATTCTATAGGAAAAAAAGGTACAGTTCATTAAGAAATCATAACAATCCTAAGTGTCTATGTATCTAGTATTGGAATATCAAAATTCATAAAACAAATACTGCTGGAAGTTGAAGAAAATTAAACAAATACATACTTAGACCTAAGAACTTCAGTATCCCTCTCTTTGCAATCAGTAAAACAAGTAACCTCCCTACAAAAAAAAAAAAAAAAAAAAAAACCTAGTAAGAACACAGGAAGATTTTAATAACAGCATCAAGGAATTTGACATAGTTAGCATTTGTAGAACGTTCCACATCAAAAGAGTTGACTATGATTTGATTTTTTTAAGTGTATATAAAATACTCCCCAAGACTGATAACCTACTTCCAATTAAAAAGTATCTATAAATTTAGAAGAGATGAAATTGAAGTGGGAGGAAAGGGGGCAGGGCACAATGATTGAAGGAATGACACAGTAATTGAGGACAGGAAAAACTGGTTAGAATCAAGACGGCAGAAGATTCGACTTCCAGTAGGCCTTGAGCGTCAGGCATACCCACAGGTGCCATGACAGCTCCTAGGCTGACCATAAAAGGTCAAAAAGCAGGTAGGGGGTGCATTTCCTGGAAATTCTCACCCTTTCCCCAAAGTAGTTCGAATATCCTTCTACTCGTTAGCATATAAAATTACCGAGCCCATAAAATTTAACAACTCTTCACCTCATGGTCGCTCTCTCTCGCCTTCTGAGATGGCCCATACTCTGTCTATGGAGTGAGTATCTGGTTTTACTTTAAACTAAATACCCCCACAACTCACAGTCTCTCTCCCTCGCATCCTTCTGAGATTGCCCACATTCTGCCTTATGGAGTGTGTATCTCCTGAGCCATTTTTCCACCTGAGTGAGATAGACCCCACTCTCTGTGAAGTGTGTATCTTTCTAAATAAACTTGCTTTCACTTTACTATTTCTAGCTCTTGAATTCTTTCCTGTGCAAGGCAAGAACCTATTCTCCCATGACAAAATCATGCAAAGTTTTGTTTTCTAACTATAACAGAATTAAATAATCATCATCAACAACAAAAAAGGGTATCTGGAAAATCTTCAAATATTTGAAAATGAGAAATAAACAAATAAATAATTTATAAGTAAAAGAAAAAAAATCACAGAAGAAAATAGAAATTTTTTTAACTGAAGGGAAGTTAAACAAAATGTATAAAAATTTGGAGATGTGGCTAAAGCATTGCTTAGAGGAAAATCATAGTACTTAGCACCAACACTAAAAAGGAGGAAAGTTCTCAAATTAAAAATCTCATTTTCAACTTTAAGAAACTAGTGAAGAAAATTAAGCCTACAGTAAGCAGATGGAAAAATACAAGGAAGATTAAAGTGGAAACTAATGGAACAAAAAAACAAAAAATAGACAAGCAATAGAGAAAATAAAGTCAAACAATGGTTCTTTAAAATTGGAAAAAACAATGCATAACCATTTATCTCAGATCAAGGTCAGGTCAAGAAAAAAAGAAAAGTTATCACTATCCAGAATGAAAGAAGAGACATCACTGCAGATACAAACACTGAAAAAAAAAAAAAGAGGATATTATTAACAACTATATTTCAATAGATCTGACAATTTAAATAAAATGGACAAATCCTTCTAAAGACAAAAATTTTCAAAGCTCAATTTACATGTATTAAATAGGTCTATATACAATATATGGCTCTATATGTATTATAGAAATTGAATTTATAAATGTAAAATTTCCCCAGAAGAATAAGAAAAATTAAAAAAAAAAGTTCCAAGCCCATACAGATTGGAAACAAAGTAAAATTTCCTCATTCTCAGATGATATGATTATGCCTGTATTGGACATCCTAAGGAACATACACGGTAACTATGAAAACTTACAAATGTGTGTACCAAGGTTGTAGAACTTGTCATTACACTAAAAGTGACTGCATTTACATTTTTTAGCATCTAAAAATTGGAGCTTGAAATCAATAAAATAATACCATTCATAAATTCCATAAAAATGGAATAATATTACCTAGTCTTATGTCTGGCTTCTTGTGCTCACCATAATTCTTTGGAGCTTCATATATGTTGTTGCCTTTATCAGTAATTTGTTCCCTATTTTGCTGAGTAGCATTCTTTCATATAGCTATACCAAGATGTGTTCACCCATTTATCAGTTGATGGATATCTGGGATGTTTCCAGTTTTGGATTATAGTCTTACAAATATAAAACTCTTTGTGTCAACATATATGATTATTGTTCATGGGTAAATATCTATAAGTGGGATTTCTGGGTCATGTAGTAAGTGTACTGTAAATTCTACGATACATTTCTAAGTGATTTTTTAACTTGGCCTGTGGCATTTTACATTTCTTCTAGCAATACATAAAAGTTACATTTGTTCCTCAACCTCACTAAAGTATAATATTGCCAGTCTTTTTCATTTTAGTTATTCTTGTGGTTATGCAGTATTATCTCAATGGGGTTTTAATTTTTCCAGAGATTAATTATTTTGAGCATTTCATAATATTCAATGAAATGTTAAGCAAACATTAAGAAGCAATTTAAAAATATTATACAGCATTATCATGATTATTACAAAGCATGTTGAAAGAAGAAAACTTTGTAATCTACACTGTAATTACACCCAAGTTAAGCTTGTATGTGCTTATATATAAGGAAATTAATTTAAATTAATTGTTGTGCCAAGGCCATTGCAGCACAGATTCTTACATTTTCATATCAGTTAGTTGGAGATTTTTTCCACATGCACATGCTTCCCAGCCAGCTCTCGTTAAGACTGTTAATGTTATATTTTCAGATTATAATGCTGCTATAATGTAGATATGCTAGAGGCTAGAAAAGGGAGAATCTGATTCATGTAGACTAACTATCCAATGAATGTTTCAAGAACTAAGTAAGATATTTGATAAAAGCCCTAAAAATGATGTGTTTGTTAGCATTTGGATGTGTCCAATTTATTTTTCTCTGTATGTCCCTAATTCCCCCAAATGAAGATGAGAAAGATACCATTTATATATCTAAGAGCTGACACTAAATTAGCAGAACACTAGAAAAACCAGGAAGCTGATCACAGATGAAGGAAATGGCACAAAGTGAGTAACTCAGAGGCTCTGCTGTCTGTTTTTCATCCACACCTAAACCTATTCTCAACTAAGCGTTCTGGCCATAGACAAAAAGTCCAAAAGAACTTGTAAAACATTTAGCAGTCTATAGAATCCTATAAAATAACTGGATAATGGATTCCACACATTTTTGGTGAAGTCTGAAAGGATGAGATATTAACAAATTTGTCCTCAAGTTGCCTCACTGGTCACAATTGTTCCAGATTCAGGAGCATTCTATGTGTTTCATGTCTGAAATGTGCTAAATTACTTCTTTCCTTGTTTCATCGTTGCTATTTATTAGCCTCCATTGCACAAACTCTTGTCACCTACCTGCATCTCCCATTCGCATTTCTGTGGACTTCCCTGTATCTCTTGGCATTGTTTTAATTTGTTTTGAATCTATAAATATCCTGATTATATGCTCCTAGGAGAACTGTAACTTTGTTCCATCATATTTTATGAAGCACTTGACATTTTCCAATGTTCTCTTTGTCAATACTTACAAGTGTATTTGCTAATCGCTTTGCATTGTTTTATCCTCTCTTTGTCTTCTACAATCAACTCAGTTCTTTCATTTATTCTCTGTCCATTTCCCAAGTTCACCTTTTAGCATCTCAGCTCAGTAGTTGAAACTTTTTGGGCAAATTTCCTTAACTATTTAATAATGTCTTCTGTAAGTTGCACAAAAATCTATTTCAGACAATCATGCATTTTTCCTAAATTTCTGTCATTTTGTTCTGTCCTATTATTCTTATTTTTTGACTGATTTTCCATGTTATTATTTTCACTATTATTATGGATATTTGCCATTCTTTTCAAAGGAATTTGAACATTCTAATATTCTTTTCTCCATTCCCTTTCTTTCTATTTGCCAATAACTTACTGAAATATCCATCTTAGTGTTTTGAAAAACTGATTATGTTAAGGATAATAAAAATTTATATTAGTCAACTTAAATGTTAAAGATATGCCAAACAGGGATCTCAAGAAGAGCAGAATGCTTGGGGAAGGGGAAAACATTTTCAGAAGTTTGAGAAGCTAATCTTAATTCTTTTGAGATTTTCACTTGATTAATCATTTCTAAATCATATATGTACTTTTTATTTGAACATTATTTACATGCATCCCAGTCAGATCTCCTTATTAAGACATATTTTCTTGTCATTCATTCTTATAAATGCAACTAGAATGCAGATTCAAAACTCAGTTTTCTTCTCTATACCATGTAACTTACTCCTATGAATTGCTCTTTTTCATATCAACGTCTTTACTTTTTACTTTCTGTAATTTTGGCATAGACACAAACTCTTATCTTCTATTCCTTCAAGCTAGAAAAATACAAATGCATATTTCAATACATAGTTTCTCATCCTTCAAAGTTATACACACAGGCCTCATAAATTCTTTAAAATCCTAAAACCTGAGTGTGTGTATGTATATGTGTGTGTCTGTGTGTGTTTAATAGCCATAGCTTCAAATCAAATCTCTTTATGACTAAGTTTTTAATCACTGAGAGTAGAAGAGAGTTGCCTAAGGAACTCAATCCTATGAAGCATACTATCAGAGAAGCATACTATTAAAATTTACCATTCTAATAGTGGCACATACAGAAAAATTGAGAATAATGCAGGTTAAATTATTCCCACTTTTAAATTTGAATTGACTAGATAGAAGGGGGTTCAAAGCCCTGCCCTGGCACTGGCTGTGGGAGCAACTGATCCTTTTGGACCCTCTGAGGACCTTCAGTTGCCCCGGCTCTAGAATGAGGTCTATAATGTGGACCTGTCTGTAAGTTTGTTTAAGGAAGAAGAAGTATGAGATGTCTTAGGCATCTTAGCACAATGTGCAGTATAGCATTATTAACAATAAATGCTAGCTCTCTTTTAAAAAATAATTTGAATTGAAAGTGCAACAAAGTTCAATGACAGCTCTCATAAAAAGAAGTAATAAATCTCATCCTACCGAAGTAGAGACTTCTACCTGAGACATTTGGCATTCAGGAGATGATAAATCTTGATGCCTTCACAAATGTGAAAATGTGGCTACAGGATCTTAGCTTTTTTCAAACTGTATTTCCAAGCAAAAGCATATTTTTTCCATACATACATTTCAACTTAACTACCTTTTAACTTGTACAAAATTTATTTTTTAGCTACTTTTTTCATAAAGTACAAAGCACTTGTGACCTGAAATCACTTATCTCAGGAGTGACAATGAGTTGAAGCCCAAAGATGACCTGAAACCCAGCTGGCCAAGTGCCTTTCTCAGTGACAGGCTCCAGTATAACATCACATAGAATTCAAGTTTGTGCTTTGTCGAAATAATAAATTTTAGCGTGACACAAACATTTATGGTTATAGGAAATTGGCTGAAACCTCAAATGTTAAATTGACAAGTAGGAAAGGTCAATTTGAAATAGTGATTCAGACTTCTCTAATATGTGTGCTGTATGCTGTCATTACATAACAAATCAAATTGCTGGGGCAGTATTTAGGACCTAAGAACTAAATTGTTTTCCCAATTAAAATGAGAATTGGAAAATGTTCGGAAAAAGGAAAATCTCTATTTTATCTTCTTTCCTGGTTCCCAAGACCATCATAAATTATTTCCTAGGACTGTACAGTATAAAACTCGAAAAACTTTAAGGAACAAATCTGAAAACTCATCTTCCCCAACTTCCAAACTAACCTATTGATTCTCAATTTTTAGGAAAGAAAATTGAGACATGAAGATTTTTAGAAATTAATCCAATTTGACACAAAAAGATGAGCCATCAGATTTTGTGAATCTTGTTTAACAAAGAAAATCATTTTTCCCCAAACCAACTATATAATATGTGATCTGCATGTAGCTTCATCCAGGATTGGCTATGACTAATGCCACTCCATCACAGTAAACACTGCTCTAAGCTGCCTTGTCTGTCATTGTTAACACTTCAATCAAACACTTTGAAGACTGCTGTAGGAAAAACACTTATTGAGTTCCTGGTTCACACAAATACTGTTGGGACCTAGAAAATGGTTTCACAGTTAAATATAGCATTTCAAAGAGGAAAAAAAGCATTCATGAGAAATAAAAGCTCTCTCCCATCCCACCTCCATCTCTTTGTGCATCAATTCTGTGAAGTTTGGCTAAGGAAGTCCTGGTATTCTTGTATAATGGCTCTAAGTAAAGTTCTCCTACACTTTCTTCCAAAACTTGGCTTCTTAAATGAAGCATTATATAATACAGGAGTAATGGAGGCTTTTGAAAGTAATTTGGGATTTAGGTTAAGAAACAGCAAAATTAAGATTTGAAAATTACATACTCCTCATATACATTTTAAGCTTCAATTTTCTGGTCATGAATCTTTATTCTGCTTTTAAAAGAAAAGCACATGTTGAGGAGAGATACATGTAAGAGGAAAATTGAGTTTTATGTGGCCTCCTACTACAGTTTGAAATGTAGTCCCTAGAGCAGCATTCACTGCATAAAATAATTGCACACAAGTGCTATTATATTAATTTCAGCCAAGATTACCACCTATTCTTACATCCCATTTTATTTGAATAAAGGATGAATTAAAGTTCCTGGCCCCTATATTTTGGTTGGAAAAAGAATGGTGAAAGTTTGAGTGACTGCTGTATGAAATAATTCAACTCCCCAAGTTACTAATGTATCATCATTAAGAAGTGGTTTATGTATGAAACAAAATCAGATTTGCTGTCTTGTTATTGAAGAGTTTGGTTATTCCCAAACCCATGTGAAAATCTAAAGCACTGGAGAATTCCTCAAAAGTGTGGATTTCATAGCTCTAACCCAAACATATTAAGAATATACAGGAATGAGGTAATATCATTTATGTTATCCTGTAATGCTCCTCTAAATATTTCTGATGTTCAGAACCACTTGACTAGAAGTTATTTATCAGATATAAATGTGAAGAACTAATACCTGTGGGTTTTCCATAGTAATAGGCATCAAGTGTTAATATATTATGTTTAGTCATCCTACTATGAACAAATAATTTGATATGCTTAAATGAAAACCATTTTATTTCTTATTTGTGATTCATGCTTGCATTAAAATCATATTAAGGTAAATTTTACATAGATCTAATCTAATAGTAAACTGTGGTCTCTAAAATGGGAGATGCAAAGCATAGGTTTAATGTTTATAAGAACATATGTTGTGAACAATAAGAATCCTAATTAAAATTGAAAATATTACTCCAAGCTAGTGTCTTTCGGAGCACTAATTTTTATTTTAATCAAATGCATCAATTTTTTATAGCTCTGCAGAGAAGAGTATTATGTGTTATATATGTGTATGTTTTTATAGCATTTCATGGAGTCTAAATGGCCTCTGAAATAGATATTGTGCTATTATCTCCTGTATCAATTTTCAGAATATTTGAGAAGAAAGGGGTGCTTTCTTTACAAATCTTAACTGTTCTGTCTAAGTTTTTCTTGGGATTTATTGAGTGTACTACTTGCAGGACTGTATCTTTGTGCTCTAGGCCCTGTGCAAAACAAACATAGTGATGTATGTGTTGTTATTCATCTGTGTATCTAAGAACATACATGGAGCACAGTCAAGAACTATACTTTGTGCTGAAGATATGGTGGTTAAAAAGTCAGAGACAATCCCTGCCCTAACAGAGTTTACCACCTCATAAGGAAGACATACATTAAACAGGGAACTGAGAGTGAAATAAATTCCACCAAGTGTGAGCAGGGAAGTTATCACTGCATAATTGATGTCAATGCAGGAACCCAAAGGATAAATAGGAGTTATCTACTTATCTGGACAAAGAGAGTTCAAGGCAAAAAAAAAAAGCAGATATGGTTAGAAAAAGGTCAAGCCTGCTACTGTGTTGAATTGCTCTTAAATAGTAGGTGATGACATAAGTGACGGTGGGCTCTGAAGGCAGACAGCTGTAGTTCTAAATCTAATTCTGCCACCACTACTGAGCCATGTCTGCCAGCAGATTAATTAATCTCTCTAAAAATTTCCCTATGTGTTAAATGAAGTTTGTAATAAAGTTGTAGTGAAGATGAAAGGAACAAATAACAGCTAAAAAATTACAAAAAAAAATTTAATACTTGCTTAACATAATGATATATAACCTTATCTTATTGAATATCTAAATTCCTAGCTCAAGAATTGGGTTCTAACTCCACGGGTCTGTTACACAGCATGGCATTGTAAGGAACTACGGATGGACTCCTGCAGAAAAGCTTTATAAACTCATTATTGCTATTCAGGATTTGGCAGAGGAGAAAATTAGATAGGGAAACTGAAAATACCAGAATCTTTGTTTCCATGTTCAAAAATATTGGAGAGTATTTATTGGAATAAGAAAGGCTTCCTTTGAATTTTAGATGTTGGAAAAGAAAAGGCTGCTTGTGAATTTTAGAAAGTAAAGATAGATTTAAATGTAGAAGGTAGCAGCACAGGCAGCAGGACAGCAAATGAAATTAACTTGGATAAATGACTCAGAGGGTGTTGGCAAAAATTACCTTAATTGTTCTTATGCACAGGTTATCACTGGGATAAATATTGAAATTAGATTTGAAAGTGATTGGATTATTTTATGAGCCTCAAAAGTACTTACAGGTAACTAGCACAAGCAATAATTTTTTAATCAAATCTCATGATGCAGGAAGTAAACTGATCATTCAGAGGTCAGAATGACATTTATGGGGGTGAGAAATTTCTGTCTCTGAAACTGGCTGAACGGACACTGCCAGAGGTAGAACTTGAGTAGAAGGATTTATTACCCAATACAGTACACAGTTCTCATATCACTAATTAATCATTAGGGGAAAATAGAAGAACCTGTCTGATACAAGCTCAAGTTCCTTAAATTAATAGTTTTCAGGACAATCAGATGTAGTTTAATGGATAGAGCATAAGATTTAACACCCCCAGAATTTAAAAAATAGATAAATGGGTTCTCATCTATTCTTCTACTACTCATATATTTATCTGAAGATATTTATTGGATATCTACTAGGGGCCATAGATTGTATTAGATACTATGATTTGTTATGGGTTGAACTGTGTTCCCGTCAAAATTCATTTGTTAAAGTCCTAACCCTCAGTACCTCAGAATGTAACTTTATTTGGAAATAGTTATTATAGAAGCAATTATTTATGATGAAGTCATTCTGGAGTAGAGTGGGCCCCTAATTCAATATAACTGGTATCCTTATAAAAAGGAGAAATTTGGACACACACAAATGGAGAACACTTTGTAAAACTGAAAGCAGAGACTGGGGCAATGCTTATACAAGCCAATAACACCAAAGAGTTCCAGCTAACCACCACGGAAGAGGAGAGGCGTGGAACAGATTCTCCTTCACAGCCCTCAGAAGGAGCCAACCCTGTTAACACTTTGATCTCAGACTTGTGATCTCCAGAACTGTGATACAATACATTTCTGTTATTTAAGCAACCCAGTTTGTGGTACTTTGTTACCTGAGCAAACTAATGCAGGACTGGAGCAGAGAATCCCCCACCCTCATGTTGCCTATATTCCAGTGACTAGCAGTAAATCAGCACACTTTTCTGTGTCTCTCAACCTCAAATGAGGAAGTTTTAGTTTAATCAAAAAAAATGTGTAGATTTGTGGCTAAAAGAATAAAACAAAAATATGCCAATCCAAAAGAATCCATTTATTAGTCAAAAACATAATTAATCTGGGCTTTATGCTGCATTTTCTCTATCTAATCTTCCAGATGAATGAAGTCCCCACCCTTTTCTGTGCCTTGGTTGCTGAACTTTGCAGACTGCATCAGTCAGTATCCTTTCCCCTTTGTTTTCCAGTTGCGTTCAACCAATATGAGGCACTGGAACGCGAGCAGGAATCAAGAGAGAGCCCAGTAGCTTCTCACTATTGGCCTGCAGTGTTAATAATGGCTAGAATCCTCTCCACTTGGTCATCAGTCTACTGTCTCCTCTCAATAAGTTCCCCAAACATTGCTCCCTACTTTTCCCCTTAAAACTAGGCTTGATAACAGCTAGTTCTTGGTAACTGTTCCATAATAATTGTTGCTAATTCCAGGGGGCTTTATCCTTTCTTGTTGTTGCCCTTAACCCTGACCTCACTTTGTAAATAATGTCAACTTTATACTTTGCTAATGAAGTCCTTGAATATGTCAACAATTTCTTTCCAGAGCCTGATACAAGAATTTTCCAGGAATATGCCAGGAAATAAACTCTAAAATCTGAATTTCAGGTTTGATGTCTCACATATTTGATGAGCACACAGATAATCTCTCTGCTAGGGGGCATCAGGACACTGGCACTTCATGGTTGCAGTGGCAACAAGGTTACTCAAATTGTCACAGGTGGCAAGAGATGGAGTGCAATGCAAAGAGGCTTTGGGAGATCAATTTTCTGTGTCATTTAGCTGTTATGTTGACATAGTTGATGTAAAAAATTGGAATATGTTTGCCATTTCTGACTGACAGACAAACACACACACAAATTAACTCAAAGTCTGAAATTCTTTTTTAAAGTACAGAAAACCACTATGAAGCTTTTCTCACATACCTGGAGTGCAGAATGACTGTGGATCAGAACCAAAGCCTGATTGTAAGGGCTATAGAGATGCAGTGCCAGTTATATGTACAATTACTTCAGATCTCTCGTGCTAACTTTAAAGACACTAGTTAGAAAGAAGTAAAACCCTGAAAATTGGGGTGAGGATTTTGGGTCAGTATATCTGGGTCAGTATATCTCCACTTTCTGTGGAGAGCTGGAAGGAAAGGTGGATGACCTGATGTAAAATCTACATTAATCCATAGTCAGCAGATAAAAGGTTAGTTGTTGGACATGTTTTGGGAAAAAAAAAAAAACAAGATTGGAAAACAAGTGACAAGGGAATCTAGAAGACAGGATTGTGACTAAACATTTCAGAATGAGCACAGAGTGTGAAAATATTCATGGGCCACATAAATTCTCTCCAGTGAAGTGAAGGCACTCACCAATCAAGTGAAAAAAAATTACCTATTGTGCAGATATAAGTCAGCTTCTATCCTTGGCCGCTAAATTGCTTGTTTAATGGGCCCATTTACAAAGTGGCCATAGTGGCAGGGATGGAGGCTATGTGCAGGCTCAATAGCATAGACAACATAGACTTCCCTTCAGTAAGACTGATCTGGTCACAAGGAATGCTGAGTATCCAAGATGCCAACAGCAGAAGCAAATGCTAGGCCCCCAATATGACCATTTCCAGTGGAGCTATCTATTTAACAGATGAAAGCTGAGTCCTTTAGAACCATTTTATCACAAAGGCTGTTCTCATGGGAATATACTCAGATTCCAAAAATAGATTTTCTTTTGTCTGCAAAACTCTACCGATATTGCTATGCAAGGACCAACTAAATGCCTTATTCATCACTTTAGTATCCTAAAAAAAAAAATCACTTTTGCTGAGGGGACATATTTTACAGTGAAAGAAATATAGCAATGTGCCCCTCTGAACATGTTCTCTAGTCTTATCACATTCCCCAGAGATAAACTGGTGGATAAAGTGATGAATTAGTCACCAAAGGCTCAAGAAAGGCACTTGGTAAGTGAAGAAACCCTATTTGTTTGTAATGCTCTTTACATGATGTGGAATGTGCTTTAAGCTAGTAGACAATAAACAGTTCCATCTCCTCTGTAGATAGAATGCTTGGGTCTGGGAAACTGGAGTAGATGTGGGAATAGATCTTCTTACTATTACACCCAATAGTGCACTAGAAGCAACCTCAGTGGGATTGGAAAAGTGATGCTTCCACCAGGAAAGTATACAGTCATGATTCCACTGAAATAGAAACTGAGACTGACCTCAGGCTATATTGGGCTCCTCATTTTGATGAACTAACTGGCAAAGAAAGAGGCCTGAGTACTGGTTTGATTAACTAATTCAATTACCAAGGAGATATTTGATTGCTTTCAGCTAGTGGGACAAAGAGAATTTTGAAATCCAGGCAACTCGCTGTGGCATCTGTTAATACAGCCATTCTTTCACTAATTGCCAATGGGAAATTGGGGCAATATAATCTAGTTAGGGCCACTAGAGACTTGGGTTCTATAGGAGTGAAGATTTGGGTCATGCCAACAAGAAAAAACCACCAACTGATGTTGGCTGGAAATAAAGGGAACATAAAACTAGTGATCAAAGAATGAAGCTATAATTCCAACAAGCCTTATAACCTAAGCATTATAATTTGTTACAGAAGTGGACACTATCATCAGCTATGTTTTATATTAATCATTATGTTTCTCCTTTCCATTCATTCCTGATATTGACACTCTATACAAAGGGCACTGATGCTCTTCAGTAACATTACCAATTAAAGTTCCTGATGAAATTCTTGCTACGTTGACATATTCCAAAGGTGATAATGTAATTAATAAGACTTTATGTTTCCTCTATGTTTGAGGATCCTTTTTTCCCTTGCATCTCAGATTTGTGTATCTAAATGAAGAATGGGAATGATTGCTAATTGGGGGGGGGTGGGGAGGATGAACTGTGCTGAATAGTCTGCATTTGCTTTTACACTTCTGGATCTATTATTTGCCCTGATCTTTAGCTCAGAACCATATCACTTGGTAGCTCATCTTCTGGCACCTTGTTGGTTTCAATTAATAGGAGGTACTACCAGGAGAAAAGGAGTAAGAGGACAAAGTTATTAGGTACTGATTCCTTCCACATATCAGCTCCTCTCAACCCATGATTTTGACAGTGGCTGTGTTCCCCTATGTGTGTCTACTACTATTGGGCAGCCCATCTCCCACAGCCACAGCCATTACTGGGCTCTGATGGGTATCACTTGCTATCCTTATCCCAGAAGGCTTCGGAGTAGTCATGGCTTTCCATTGTTGAGGGTCACCGAATGCTTCACCATCGCTTTTTGCTTCTCTTAATTCTGCCTATGTCTCCATAATTAGTCCTTTCCTTTAATTCACATCAGTTAACACTTTGTGCCTTCTGTATTCTACTAGCATTCTGACCAAATTTATGGTTGATAAATGTCTTTTGTGATCCCCTAATGCAGATTAAAATTTACTTGTCCAGGAATAGAAACTTTTTTTTAAGGTGCTATATAATAGATTTATTTAATATTTGAATTATCTTCTGTTTTTTTTTCAATTTAGAGAGTCATTTTTCCCTTTTTTAGTTTTATTATGTAGAATTATTACAGTTTGACTGCACATACACATTATATTGCATGTAAATACATATTTACAGTAAACTATCTCTTTTTTTTTAAATCTAGATTCCACCAGACACTACTGTGAAATATGTTTGTTTGACCAGCAGTGATGGGAGAGCTAAAAGATTTGGAAGGAGAAGATATATTCCCTGAGAACAGAAGATTTAAGGGTAGCAATATTCTCAGTATTATGCTCTAGTTGCTATATTCAAACCAAACTAATTGCATTAAAAATCTTCCTGCAATATGCTGAAGTAGGATGAACTGGTGAAAATGACATAATTACAAAGTTAACAAAATCTGGTACACTGAAATAAATAACAAGGAATTGTCTCATTTATATCTTTAAAAACCTATCAGACTTTTTAAACCAAGGTAACAGCTATCAGCTAGTTAGTTGGCTAGCTGATATATTTTGTTGTTGTTGTTGTTGTTTATTACTATGCTATTTTAGAACAGTGGTAATGACCTATTTTATGAAGACTAAGCTATTGTTGAGTTTTGTCCTTTAAGTACCTATGCAACTTATTCAAAATACTAACTGAAATCCTGTCTGTTTTTTTTTTTCTTTTACTTTCTTTGGAAAGAAGAATGTGAAAAAGAAACCTTCAGAATATTATATAGAATCAATGACCACCACATGTCAACTCTTATTGGCCTTTGCCATTGCCTTTGCCATCTACTCAATGTTTTTATTGATAAACAAGAGTTTTATGATTCACATTTAGCCTCCCTCCCAGTTTTGCTCTTTGGAGGCTAAATGCAATACTGTTGAAACATACTCTGTGAATTTAATAAGAAAATGATCGATTTTAATGCTACCTCAGGAGGAAAAAGTGTAATGTTCAACACTATAGTAAAAAATAGGAGGCAGATTTTGGTAGCTGTTCATTGAAATTGAGAAAGGCTCCTATTTCTTCCTATATTCCAGAACAAGTCACTATAGCAAACTTGTCGGCTTTAGCCAACTTGTGTTTTTATGTATCAGCAAAGATGTGCTTCAAAGAAAACTCCCTTTTGAAATGTATGATAAAAGACTACTCAAAGCAAACTGAATCCATCATCAAATAACGTGTATTTTCTTTTTTTAAAAATGGGAAAAGAAAACACAGCTCTTACTTGCAATACATTTTTAATAGTATTTTGAGTAGCTTTATTATTATTTTTTCTGTGAGAGTACATCAGATTCAGACATGCTCTAAAAGAAAAATCTTCTGTCTAAATAATACGTAGTTAATAATTTATTTTAAATGGAATATTGGAACATTAAAGTCAGTCAGTATGTATCAAGAGGTCTTTCTTAAAAAAATTCCTAAGAATCAAAACCCATAGATATTATTTTTTAGTGTTTCTATGGCCAGGAATTACTCATAATGCAAATTTTAGTTTCTACTGTGGACCATAGACCCTACCCCCAAATTCCATTCCCCATTCCTCAATCTACCCATTCCTACCTTTACCTGTTTTGTTCACCCCTCTTAGATTCTGGTTCTATTCAGTCCAAACCAATAGCATATGCATATGCATGTCATATGCAGTATCTGAACTGATAAGTGGGTCATCCCAGCACTAACTAGTGCTGAAAACAAAGCAGCATGTCCTCAAACATGAATGCATGAATGGATAAACAAATAACACATTATAGATTGAACTAGAAATTCAAATCCTATAAAAATGAATATTGATAAATTAACACTTGAAACCAATGTAGAAAAATACCTTTTGATTCTGAATTTGTGATTATGTATAGAAAATTAAGTAGGGCTTGACAGCAAACAACTCATGCATTTAAGAGAAAGAATAATTTTACTACCCAATGGTTCCAAAATTATAAATGTTTGTCTTATTTCATTGAAGAATATAAAATCACAAATACTGCAACTGATACCAAATATGAACAAAATTATAATAAAATTGTGTTCACAAAGAAAGTAATGGAACAGAATATAAAATCCAGAAATAGACCTACACATACATGTTCACCTGATTTACAACAAAATACTACTGCAATTCAGACTGAAAGAGCAGTCTTTTGAATAATTGTGCTGGTCCAGTAAATAGCCACAAAGGAAAAAATAAAACTGACCCTTACCTCACACCATATGCAAAAGTAATTTGAGACAGATCATAATCCTAAATGAGAAAAATAAAACAAAAAGCTTCTAGATGAAAAGATTAAAAAAAAAATCTTTTTGACCATAGATAGGCATAATTTCTTGAACAGGCTGCAAAACCACTAACTATAAAAGAAAAAATGTTGAATTAAAAAATTCTGTCATCAAAAATACAACAAGAGAATGAAATGGCAAGCTACAGACTGAGAAAAGATATTCCCACTATTTAGGTACAGCAAAAGACTTAAACTCAGAATCCTACAATCTAATTTTTTAAGTGACCAAAACTTGAAAGGAAACATCACTCAGAATGAAAGGTAAATGGAAAATAAGCATATGAGAAGATATTCAGCATCATTAGTCATCACAGAAATGTAAACTGAAATCACAATGAGACATAACATCCCCACAGGAATGGCTATATTTTCACATAACATCCCCACAGGAATGGCTATATTTTCACATAGAAATATATTTTTAATTTTATTCACAATACCAGCACTGACTGATATCAAGGAATACTAATACATTTCTGATGGGGCTGTAAATTGGTACATATACTTTGGAAACCAGTTTGACAGTACCTGTTATAATCACACACATATAAACACACATCCTATAACTGCAGATTTAAATATAGCTCAAGAAGAAATGAGTGCTTTTGACAGTGGAATGACATATACAAAACTTATGAATGTTCATGGCAGTGTTATGTACAAAAATCAAAAGCTGGAAACAATCCAAATGCCCAACAATAGTAGAATGAACAAATGAAAACTGTCAAAGCAATGGGAAAAAAATGAACTGTTGCTACAGACAAAAGCAAGGATATATCTCACACCTGTAAGATTGAACTAAAGAAGCCGGAAACAAACACATATATTATGTTTAATTAATGTGAAGTTCAAAGTAAGAAAAGCTAATCTATGATGCTAGAGATTAAAATCACAGTTATCCTATAGTGTATACCAACTGAGAGCAAGCATGAAGGTACATACCGGGTGGTGCAAATATATACTTTGATCTGAGTGGTGGTTTACTTGAATGTATATACGTGTATAGAAATGCAACTATTTGCAGCTTTACGATGTGGCAGATTTGATTAACAGATGATAGACCAGAACTGACATTTACTGAGTTCCGATGATATATGTGGGTTATTTCATTTAATTCTCACGACCATTTTTAAAGGATATGTTATTATTTCTCCTTTACAGATGATAAACTGGATATTTAAACAGGTTAAATAATATAGCTAAGTCACATAAGTGGCATTCAAATTCAGATCTCTGGGATTCCAAAATCCATAGCTTTAAAAACAAAACAAAACAAAAAACTATTCTGTTTCATCCACTTATCTTCTTAAAGTACATCATAGTGATGGGTTTATGAAAAGTCTAATCCTCATAGTTACAATTATACTTTAGAGGCTATTAGGGACTCTGAGATGTGGTAATTTTTAAACTTACTGAGACATGAATTTGAGTATCAAGTCACTTAGAGATTGAGTCTGACTTAACCTATGATTCGTAATACTGCATTGCCAATCTCTACCTATCAATGCAAATGCAATAGCCCTTATGAAATAGTCATTAAATAAATATTCATTACGTGTCTTCTATTTTCCAGGTACTGTTCTAGGTCTCAAGTAATTTATGCTACATCATGTATAAAAAGTTCACAAAAATAGTCATTAAACATTTGTTGATGTAGTCTTAGTAAATGTCAAGTGTTTACTAAGAATATTTCTCCTTCCTTGTCTTACTATGAAATTATAGATACAGTCAGAAAGAAAAATAAAGGCCTTTAAATAAACTGTCTTTAAATAAACTTATTAAAATGTCAGCCATTACCTAGGCACACTGGGCCCTTTATTTCTCCAGAACCAGAAAGGCTCAAATATTCTGGGATATTCGCTTTTCCTTTTCTTCCCTTTCCCATCTTTAGGGACTCCTGTTAAACGTTCTTTCAAATAAAACATTTCTATTCATATGCAAATAAACCAAAACTCATTCCCTAAGACTTTGCAACTTTCCATCTCTTTTTATATACAATAGCTATTAAAATTATCACACCTTATCAACTAGTGCCTTCATTGAACTCAAAAAGGTATACTGAAAATACGTTTATCACTATTACAATTCAAAAGTTTACATGAGTAAACTGAGGGTGAATCGAGGGTGAAGAACATAAAGAGGGAGGAACTGTGTGAAAATCCAAAATAGGCCTATTTATCCACAAATAATGCTGGTTTAGAATGTGGTAAGTTCATTTCCCCTTTTCCATGCCTAAAATGAGTGTTCTATTTATGAAAATTAATCAAAATGTCTCAGATACTAATTTTAAATACAGGAAAATAATCCTATAGTTTAAATTTCTTTATGCTATGAATAAAATCAGTAAAAATGTGCAATTTTTAGGCATAACCTACTGATATTCTTAAGAAAATACTTCTAAAAAATTGACATATTAACAATAGATTTAGATAAATTATCCCGATAACTTACCCTACTTGCATCTAGACTCCATCCCTAGTACAGGAACTAATATCCTCATTCTTAACAGTCTTTGGAATATGTAAAATTATGATAAATACTTATAGCACCAGAAACAAATGGTCATTGGGGAAAAATATTTTAAATGGTTCACTGATCCAATTAGTCATCGTGAGAAAGAGTAATAAGTTGAACATTACTTATTTTACACTTTAATATTATTGTCATTATGTATCACCTATGGAATATGTACCATGATATAATAGGTATATAATACTGTAGAATAGGTGTACACACCCTTCACTGTTTTCCTATGATTATCACCCAGATCTAAGTTGGTTTGGGTTTCAAAAACATCTTCTTGGTTCTCATAATTCCTAAGAACACTATTTCATGGTTTGGCCAAGATAGGAAATTACATTTTTAATTCCTAGCCATGCTTCTTGTAGTCCATCCAAACAAGGTTATTTGCTATTTCCTATTATTTCATGGTTTTATGATAAAAGCAAGACTTAGGGAATCAGAATATCCAACTCAAGTCTTGCCTCATCCTCTTCTTGTTCTGTACTTTGGTCAAATTATAGCTATTCCAAATCTTATTTTCTGATCCAAAAATGAGAATAATGGCTCCTTCACATTTTAGTGTAGTAGGATTACAAACTGAACTCATATAACTCAGATTCACAGAGAAAATGCAACTTCTTTACTTCTGTCTACCACAAATGTAGTCTTTCTCCTAAACCTGAACCTATTGTAACGTGGAAAATAAGTAACTGTTACAGATTTTCTTTGGATTAAATTCAGACTCTCAGGAAAAAGTGCTAGGTCTCTCAGATGCCTCAGTCTTCCATGCCCCTTCTCAGGTCCTTTTCACGGTAGCTTCTGAGTATATGGAAAGAGAGATACGGCTTAAGCAACTTCATGTTAGAGACTGACTCAGAATTGTTAGGCTTTCCTAGTCTCCAGGACCTTAGTTCACCTGATGGCACCCAATACTGATACAGCTCATAATCTGGTCTTGAACTAGTAGAGCTTGGTGGTACACTCTGGCTAATTAAACCTCATCTCTGACCCTCCCAGTACTTTAAACTCCTCTGAGATCTTACTATGACTCGTATGAACTTGGTTCCCTGGTTAGAAAAACCTACAAATGAGTCACTTTGCCCCTGCTACAATTTTCCCTCTGGAAACTTACCAGGAAGCACCTTGGCAACATCTTGTTTGGTATATGGCATTCGAGAACCCAGGGCATCACAATTGGCTATGTAGCAGATTAGTACAGGATAGTCTGCAAGGAATGCTCTTTCCCAAGATCTCAATGAGGACCATTGGAAAAAGCCCCATTCACCCCTAATCAGTGCTATTTTACTTACTAAAACATGTCTGCCTTCCCTTTTCTCTTTCTTCAGATGCCCACCAAATTAGCATGAAAGATTTTATTTTTCTTCCTCCATATCAAATGTTTCATCCTCTATAAGAGTAAATCTTATAGTCTGGCTACTCTAGGAGAAAGATCATCTTCACTACCTTATGGAAAAAACTTGATTTAAATCCTTCTAGTTCTTGAGGTGTTCAATGGGTGATAAATGAATCTGGAAATTCCAATTGTTTTCAAAAGATACTGCCTTTGCTGCAAAATCATTTTTTTGCACATTCAAAGTTAAAACTTGCCTCGGTTCTCCACTTTTCATTTCATGACAACAAGTCTCACTCCAGGTATCTGAAACCCCACCTAAGCCAGAACTGAGGTCATGTGTTTAAAAACACAAAAAGGAAATGAACATTCAGAATTACCCAAATACACCTTATTTCTATCTTCATAGACTTGTCATCAAGTTTCTGCTAGTTAAAATGGATTTCTATTTCTGCATTTTAATATTCCAAACTCCTTTCAGGATCCTTCCCAAATATTAGCTCTTTCAAAATCCTTATAAGTAGAGGCAATCTCTATTATTGTCAATATCTCTTCACATTTTTTTTCTGTTTTGATTTTATGGTATTTATCACTCTCTCTCTTAAATTATTATAACAGTTACATTTGTATTTTTCTCTCTTGCTAGATTCTATGTTCCTTATAGGTACAAGCTATATATTGGAAACAGTCTGACATAACTGGAAGACATGTCTAGCTCCTTTAGGATATTGGGCAAGTCAGTTAAAAATTCTGTATACACAAGGTCATTTTATCTGTAAATTAATAATAATAATAGTATTGTAGCCTTGCATAATTACTGTAAAAATATCAATATTACATGTGAAAAGTTCCCTGCACAGTGTCAATTTGTGCTCAACAAACAATAATGCAATTAATTAATTAGAATGTAGCATTCTTTTTAGAATAGCCCACTCCACAGAGCAGATACTCAATTTTTGTTCTGTTAATATCCAGGAATGATTCTAAACTTTGAAGAAAACCTTCTGATATTGAGAATGCAATATAAGGAACCATGATGAGTGATAAAATTAATATCATTATTTATATTAAAAACAATTTAATTTGAAGAATCCAATGAACAGCAACTAAAAAATATATATATACCTTTATATGGGACTTCATAAGTATGCACTTTCTTTCTTGTTTCTAAAGTCCAATTATTACTGCCGGCAAGGCGGCAAAAATGAAATCTTACCCTGTATACTACTTTCCACAGAACTTTTGTCAATGCAGTATTATTAGGAGAAGTAGTTCAGATTTAAAAATCTGAAGTTCAGAGGGGTTGGGGCACTTGCCCAAGGTCAGTTAACTGACTAGTCAGTAATGTGAACAGGTTAAGAATCAACTCCTCCCAATTTCCTGCCTCATTTCTTCTCTCATCAATCAGCAACAACAAACCTGAGAAGCTAATATTTTGCTAATGAGAATGCCATTCTGTTTTAGTTAGACTTTTTGAAAACATGTTTTTCTATTTCTGTCACTTATTAGTAATAACGATAACAGCAACATTGCCTATTTATGATGCAGGTCTTACTAGAAATAAATTTCCTGCTGTTCTGGGAATCTGGCTGTATGCCTAAACTATCAATAACTGTTGATCCACCAATCCATTTGTTACCCTCACAAGAGAGATTAAGCTCTTGTCATCTGACAACATATCTTGGCATCAAGAATACCTAGATTTTAGTCACTAAGGCCTATTCACTCTTTAATGCCTCAAGCCAGTCATCTACTTCTCTTCTCCTGCCCAAAGGTTTACTTCTGCAAAATTACACAAGGCTAATAGTTGCATTACTATTATACTGTACCAAAAAGAAGAAAAAAAAAAAAAAAGGAAGGAAAGAAAGAAAGAAACAATCAAAGAAACAAAGAAACAAAGAAATAAAGAAGGAAGGAAAGAAGAAGGAAAGGAAAAGAAAGGAAGAAAAAAATATTTGAAATACCATTCAGAGGTGATTGAATGCCTTGCTGGAGAGCTGGAGATGGTGTTTTCTCTTTCGCTTTCTCCTTTTTCTCTCTCTGCTTCCCTCCCTTTCTCCTTCCCTTCATTCTTTCCTCCTGTCCCTTCCTTCCTTCTTTCTTTTCTTTCTGATTTCTCTCTCTTCACAAATGTGCAGCATTGTGAGCAAACACCAACCATTACAACAACAGGATCAAAACAACCACAGAGCTTCACGATGAGACCAATCAATTATTTTACATTTAGATTTTTTAGCTTATAAATTTTTTTCTTTTCTTTCTTTCTGCTTTCTTTCTTTCCTTTTCTCTTTTTTTTCAAATTAAGTATGGAAAACATAAAAGATTTGAAAAACAATAACCTAAACCCTAAACATATAATGCATTAAAATACGGTAAAATTGTGCCCACTTAGTCTTAAAGATTGCCTTCTAGACAAATTGTTTGCAATACAGCAACTAGAGAGAAGTCAGTCCACCAAAAGCAAATTCTGACTCTTTATGTGCCATTGGGAGTAGTCTCTCACAAAAGAGGGTGCTTGTTATAGTCTACTCATTTTGTAAAATTTTACTTGTCTGGACATATAGTTTCCAGAGAAAAAATATCTTACTCTAAAATATAGTAGTAACCAAACAAAGATTTATGCATTAGTCAGAAAAGTGATTAAAATAAGCTGATCACTCTTTGATCCTTTTTTTTTTTTTCCCTGATCATTTAAAATAGAGCTTAGATGATGTTCAGTAGATTTGCTCTAGGTTAGAGAAGCTTCTTAAAGGGCACTGCTTTTCTGGCTTCTCCAGAGAAAACCATTGACTTATGCTGTGCAATAAAAGTAATCAGTCTTAGCTCAATATATTCACAAAAGAAAACTCAAGTTTTTGAGAAAAAGAAATGTATCTACAATCATCCAGAGTTAGGATTTACATGACATTCTACTGACATAGACTCTTCAATACAACTTTGAGACCTCGCTGCTAATATTTATTAGCATCTAAATCTACCCATTCAGTGACCACATGTGACCCTTAAACAACATAGGATTAGGGGCATCAACTTCCCTGCCCTCGTGGTCAAAAATTTGAGTATAACTTTTGATTTCCCCAAACCTTTAAGTCCTAGTAGACTACTGTTCACCAAAATCCTTACCAATCACATAAATGGTCAATTAACAACATACCTTGTATGTGTTAACACATTCTTTGCATTATATAAGTGCATTGTTACAGTACTGTAAGCTAGAGAAAAAACATATTATTGCAAAATCATAAGGCAGAAAAAATACATTTATAGTAGTATGCTGTATTTATCAATAATCTAAGTTTACATGCTCTGTTTACAAGATGAATTTTCTGTCAGTACCTACATCAATGTTGCCTTATATAATGCAAAATACTGTAATACATATTACTAATACTAGACATCAAAAATGAAAAGTCAATTTGAAAAATAAATTTATATTTATTTACAGGTATAACGATTCATGCATTGACAACAAAGTAGCAATCTGATTGCTTTACAGTAGCCTAGTGTAATCAGTACGATAGCTTCATAGTTGCCTAGCCTGTACACTAATGGATTGTTATAAAATTTTTATGGAATACCATGTCATATTCATACTACAGTATTAGAAATACTGTTACTTAAAAAAAAACCCACATACTTTTGATGATAGAACAGTAAGAAAATTAATGCATTATTAATTTAATAATATCACACATCTTATGCTTATGTAAAGGTAGACTAGTATCTAGGTATATTTTATGCATTCATGACATACCTAATTTTTTCTTAATTTTGTTGTTATTTCTAGGCTACATGGTTTGTCTGAAAGTTTTTTTCAAATTGTTTCTAATCTCCAAAATTTTTTCCAGTGTAATTATTGAAAATAATTCACATGTAAGTAGACCTATGCAGTTCAAACCCATGTTGTTCAAGGGTCAACTGTATTTACTGACCATCTTGTATGCCAGGCACTATGCTGATTCTTAATCACAACAGATAAGATCCCTTGTCTGTTACATATACACATGCAGGCACATACATACCCCTATACATACACAAAAACTCCTCTGAGAATCTAGCACTATAATGTTGTATAACAAAACAACAGAAAACTCAGTGGCTTAAAATAACTATTTATTATTGCTCATGAGTCTTTGGGTGAACTGGGTGATTCTGGGGTTTTAAATGGGTTCACTCATGCATCTGTAGTCAACTGTGTGTCAACTAGTCGGTCTTGACTGGGTTCACTCATATCTGGGGATCAGCTGACTGAAGTCTAGCCTGGCATAGGAGGGATGATGAGTGGTGTAACTCTGTTCCATATATCTCATCCTCCAGAAATATAGCTGAAGGATTTGATAGAGGTAGCAAGCCCCAAATGCAAGTGCTTTTCATGCCTTTGCATGTTCAGTTGTTTACAAAGAAGGCCACAATGATTCTTCCCTTCGCTTTACACAATGCCTTTTTGCAATGTGTTTATTTACTTAACTCTTGAATCTGGGATGGTCTTGTGACGTGCTTTGACTGTCAGAATGTGTCAATGTGACGTTGCTCAACTTCTGAGCCTAGGCTCCAAGAGGCTTTGCAGCTTCTATTTTTTCCTGCTTGGAAAGTCAGGTTACCATGTGAAGAAACTCTCTATACAGCTTACTGGAGGATGGTAAGACGACATGGTACAGAGATCAGTCACCTCAGGTGAGAACTCGTAAGTAAGCCAGCCCCTAAATCAAGCCACCAGATGAATGCATCTGAGCAAGCCACCACAGAAAAGACCAGCAGAAAACCACCCAGCTCAGCCAACCCCATATTGCTGACCCACAGAAATAAAATGATTTTTGTTTCAAGACATTATGTTTGGGGGTGGTTTTTAGTACAGCAATAGATACCTGGGACACTGTATTTGCATCATGTTTGGTAATACTATCTCATTGGTGAAATAAAATCACATGGCTATTTCCAGAGTCAAGAAGTAAGGCAGAATGTCCTGTCCACAATGGGAAGAGTGAAAAATTAAGGGCATCAATGCAACTGATCAAACCTACGTACACTACAATATAAGAAAACTAATGATGAGAAGCTTAAATGATTTGCTCATTACCCATTTAGTAACAAAAAGTGCTAATCCCAGCTCATTCAAGTATAGAGCCTGTGCTCCCTCTTGTCTACCACCAAAGCAGATCTGTGATGGTATATGGGAGTTTGGCTTCTTGAGGCTGGGACCCCTGACTTCTGTTAAGACCTATGCTGTAACTTAATTTTACATTTCTCCTCTTTTCCATAGTTGAGACGAAGTAAGTACCTGAAAGCTCAGAGTATTCAGATCCTGAGACCAAAGATGAACGAAAATGGGTGCTCTCTAAGGACCTTCACACCAACAGCATTTTTAACTAAGCATGATGTTGCCCTTGTTATTAATGAGACCCCAACAAAGTTCTGTATTTCTGCTGAATGGGCTCTGCCCTTATTCTAAGGTCTGATTTCTCACATTAGGTGCCTCAATTCTTCTAAATACAGTTCTATTCTGAAATTCTACTTCTGGTAATTGGTCTATTTCTTCATTGTTCTCTTTGCTTTCTTTAGTCCCAGTCAGATACTGGACATATTTTCCTCATTCAAATAACTATGACTCAAGCCCTACTGCCATTTTCAGACATTTTTGGACTGCCTGCCTAGACTTCCAAGAATTACTCAAACCTCCATCATCTCATTCTTCACACTGGATAGGATGCCCTAATATTTAATTTTTCAACCCTCTTGCTAATTTTTTCTTATAGTTCTACTAAATCCTAAGACAGAATATTTTATTTATCTTTTATGCTCCCCTGCAGGACTTTGCAGTGTTTTGAATCTAGCCAGTGTTTCATTAATCTGTGTTGAATATATGACATAAGTAAATGTTTAAGTAAATGTAAGTTATTATTTGGAGAAGCAGCTTCATATTGTTGCTTGTTAGAGTAGTAACTCCTGCCATTATCTCTTCCCTGATACTATTTTTACACCAATAGTTTGGCAAAAAGATTAACCACTGGGGACTCTAATTTAATAATCATAGAAACAGCTTCCATTACCTCCTGATGTGTCTACAGTTATCTATGGACTGTCTGAAGTTACTAGGTACCATGGTGATCTGTATTTCTATGGAGGCTAAGTGGAGAAATGGATATCTGATTCAGTTGTGTCGGGAACATGACATTGGATAAAAAGCTGAAAATACTGCATTGTACACAGCACACTGATTTCTCTCTCAACTACTTTCATAAGAAAGTACAGTTCTTCTTGGCCTTTGGTGCACATGAAACTGGTGAAAAAAATCAGAACGACAGATGTCTAAAGTCCTTTAATAAACAGAAATCAGTGTAGTTTTGATTCTCTCTTATCTTTTCTAATGTTATTCATATTCCATTTGCAAAAAAATATATACCCAGTGACCACTGTAGAATAAATCCGTGATGGTTAATTTTATGTGTCAACTTCACTATGCTGTGAGGTGCTCATGTTTTTCGTTAGCTATTATTCTGGGTGTGTCTGTGAGAGTGTTTTTGGATGAGATTAACATTTGAACCCATAGACTGAGTAAAGCATATTGCCCTCATCAACATGGTCTAATTCAATCCACTGAAGGCCTGAATAGAATAAAAGGCTTGGTAAGAAAGAATTTTTTTCTCTCTGCCTGACTGTCTTCCAGCAGAAACATTGGGCTTTTTTCTGCTTTAGAGCTTGGACTCGGACTGGAACTTACGCTGTCAGCTCTCCTGGTTCTCAGACCTTAAAACTCAGACTGGAACTATTCCATCAATTCTCCTGGGTCTGGACTTCTCAAGCTCCATAATCGTGTGAGTCAATTCCTTATGATAAATATTAGTTCATTTATCTGAAAAAACCCGGACTAATACAAAGTCCTTCCTCCCAGGAATGTAAACAGAAACATAGAACAAGCCAAGCACTCAGTGACGATTTCAGATCCCAGCAAGATGAGAAGTAATAATCCTTTATTATCATCATTTAACCCTCAATCATTTTGAAGCATCTGCCTTCTGAAATCATAAACTATTCAGAAAACATTAAAAGAAACAAGGTTTTTAGCCCAAAAGACCAAGGAAAGATGAAATCCATATTTTCCTATGTATGTTAGCAAGTTTTTAACAAGTAATTAAAATGAATAATATGTATCCTTAAAGGTCTGATGGTTGTCATGGTACTCAGCAAAGACATATTTATCATTTTCCAGTGCTCATGCAGCATTAATAAAAAAGGGATACCACAACTCCCCATGCTGTGCCAGAGCAAGATTTTGCTTTTATATTATATCCACAATCAGCAGATAGAATGGAGACTAGAAAAGATGAAAAACTAGCACCCTCTTTCCTCCACCCTCCTCCTTTTTCCACTCAAGAGATACTTGACAGTATTTTATGTAATTTTGTATGTGTGTGTATGCTTTTAGGTTTAAGAATTCATTAAAGAAATGCATCAATAGGGGAAACTTAGTCAAAGCAATATAATAATACACAAGAATGTTCCAAAAATCACACACTTGGACAATGGAAAAGATAAAAAAAAAATTCAATGGTAGGAAATTTGATAAGAACAAAGACTTTGATGGAAAGATTTTACCTATTTCACTACTATGAGTTCAGGAAAAGTAGTTCATGCAATGACTGTCATAACGATCATTATAGGTCTAATATGTAAATGTCATATTGCTAAGAATAACAGAATTGTTGATAATTTAAAATAGGAAGAACTCCAGTATGAAAACATACTCTGAATAATGACATTTTCATATTTTTCTCTGAGCCACTGGTCCAACATATTTTTATAAAAAGTTGGTCAAGGGAATATTTCTCAGTACCTAAAAATCACCATACTCCAAAGAAAACTAGTTCTTGAAAATGCAACAAAGAGAAAAATAAGAGAGAGCACCAGAAAAAGAAAGGTCGAGAAAGAAGAAAAAGAACAGAAAAAAGAGAGAGAGAGAGAGAGAAGAAAAGAAAGAAAAAAAGAAGAGCTGAAAACATTAGGTAAACACATTGCCTATTATTAGTGTTAATTTGTTTAAAGTATCAGAAGTTTTAATAATTAAGTTGTTTCATCCAGAGGAAAGCTATTGATTAAAATAAATGTTTATTGCTCAGGGATTGTTAAGAAGGTGACTGAGGTCAGACACAAAGGATTTTTTTATAATTATTGAGACTCAAGCTTGTGTCTTATCTTTTAGACTTAATGCACAGCCTAGTACAAGCTCTCACAGGAAACAGAAGCACAGACCCAGCAAGACTTACCATTCTGATATACAGTGTTAGACTAATATAAATTGATAATACACTAGCTCACTGCTGCAGAGAAAAATCTATAGCTACTAATGGGTTTTGCTCTTGGGGTTGAAAGTCACAAAAATATTACATTCCTGTCCTCAGATATTAGTTAATTTTCCTTTAGTGACTACTTTGGGAAATAAAGGACCACAGAAGGCTAAAAGGTTCCCATAAATTTCAACTACAATATGTTTAAAGAAAATAAAGTGGACTTTTATGTCAGGGGTGTGGTTTCTTATATGAAAGCTTTGGTAACAACTAATGATTATCATTCTAGTCATCTATACTTCCCCTAATGGTTACCCATGACAATATAGTTTATTCTGCAAGAAAATCCTGAATGATCAAAGCATATGCAATCATGCGTTATGCTTGTGGAAATATATTTACTCCTGTTTATGGTTTTGGAAAAATACAGTCTCAATCTGTCATTAGGAAAAATTTCATTCAAGCACTTAATATAGAATAAAATAAAATATTTGTGTAAAAGACATGAGACAACTACCCTCAACTGAAATAAACTTTCTGCTATTTAGTATGGTTTAATTGTAGAAACAAGTGTTCTAACTGACAAATAGAACTAATCTGAAAACCATTAACTTTTTGTCCCTGAAGGGAAGGAAATTTAGCAAGTGTCTTAAACCATCTACTGAGGTTTCCACACCTGTTAACCAAGAAAATAAAAGGTACTTTCCTCAAAGAGAAAATTTTTGCTTGGTATTTGATTAGTATTTTTAGAAGCACAAAATAAGTTGTAAGCACTGTGAAATCTGAAGTGAAAAACTTAACACAATTCCAATAGAATATAATCTAAGGTAACTAACAATGTTTATCAGTCTTGTGCATAAGAATTAGAAGTTTGGAGTCAGAAGTTTGTTTTTTTGTTTTGTTTTGTTTTGTTTTGTTTTTTGGAGTCAGAAGATTTAAAATTGGTAGATTAGTAGACGACCCCAATGCTTTGCCCCTTCTTGTATCTACATGTTTTGCTATACAACCTTGCAATCTCCTCCCATGGACACGGGAGTAGACATAATTTCCACCGATGGGTTCAGCCATGTATTGCTTTTGGTTAATGATATATTAACAAATATGATGCAAAGAAAAGATTAAAATGGGTTTATACAATTGGGTTCATTTTCACACTTGCTCTCTAATACTGTCATGAAAGGAGATACCTGGTCTAGCCTAATAAAGGATAGGAGACATAAGGAATAAACTGAGGTTTCCCAGTTGCTCCAGATAAGACCATGCTAAATCATGTGATAATGAGTTAACACCTAGGCATAATCAGCAGATTTGCTGCAAGCAGTATTCCATCCATATCTTAAAAATGGTCTCTGTAATACTTCTGGTGGGACCCTACCACTACATTGTGAGTAAGCTAAGTTCATAATATGGGAGGACCATGTGAAGATATTACACTTGGTAGATCCAGCTAAGATCCTGACTTGCATCTATCACCAGACATATTAGTGAACAAACCTTCATATAATTATAGTCCCTGGCCTTAAAGTCCAGGTTTTTTTAAGATATAGTAAGCCACAAAGTTTGAGTGTTTGGAGGCAGATAATCTGCCTTTTTATTTTATAGTTCTCCAAATCGAGAGGAACCACATCCAAACCTGGATGAGGTTTTGGACCATGTGAGACTGATGCTGTGACTGCAAGATATTTGAGGGTCTGGGTGGAATAGTGTTGAGCAAATGTTATATATTAAAGGTTGATTAAATAATTGTAACTATAAGTAAAGACCATACTAACTTAATTAATGGACCCAATTATTTTCTCTCCCTGTATCTACATATTCTCCCATATAACTTTTCAAATCTCCCCAGGGTAGGTGGAAGGGGGATTGATATAATTCCCTTCACTTGGGTTTTTTCATGTCTCATGCCTTGGCCAATGAGTTGTTAGCAAACATGATGCAAACAGAAACCTGGAATGGTCTAGTACAACTGTACTTGCCCTTGCTATAGCCCTCTTCTGTAAACATGAGAAGGACATGTGTAGGCCAGTCTGCAGGAAGATGTAAACATGTGAAGCAAAGCCAAGCAGACTCAGCCATTCCAGCTGAAGTTTTTCCAAATCATTTAATAGCCTGAAACACCCTGAAAATGAAACTGAATCCCATCAAAATTAGCAAAGCCACCTGCCAACCACCTCAGAGGTTAAATTAAATAAATTTAATAAAAGCTTATTGCTAAAGGCCGAGGAAGTTCTAGATTATTGTTACCAGATTTTGTGGCAAAACAATAAACTGATTCCACACAGCAAATACCAAACAACAGTCTATTAAAAGGTAAAAATGAATGCCACTCTCAGGTTATACTGTACTCCATTGTTACATCAGGAAGACACATAAGGGGTTAATTAACTTTCTACATGACCAAATTCTGCCCATACACTATACTTATTGGGTATGCGTTTGAAAAGCAGAAACTTAATATTCATGGGGAAATATATACATGTACACATGTCACAACCGCATCCTACTGAGATACAGAGAAGTGGTGAGCATCTGTACGAAATTGCCCCTTGCACTGTTAGGCGGAGCCACCCAACAAATTACCTGTAAAATAAAGTTACTGTTAACTAGAACACCAATAGTTTTTGCACATCGGCCTGTGAAATCAAATTTACATCCTTAAAATTTTACTGTAGGAAAATTCTTATTTAAAAACAAGAGACAAATATTGAGGCCAAGATGGTAGAATAGAAGACCCTGAACTCACCTCCTCCCATGGGCACACCAAAATTACAACTATATACAGAGCAGCTGTCTTTGAGATAACCTGAAGACTAGCAGAAAAGATTTTACACAACTAAAGATATAAAGAAGGGGTCACACCAAGATGGGTGGGAGGGCAAAAGACACGATGTAGTCAAGACCTATACCCCCAGGTAGGCGACACACAAATGGGAAGATAATCACAATTACACAGGTTCTCGAGAAGGAGTGAGAGATTGAATTAACACACTAGGCTCCCCAGCTCAGGGGTCCTGCACCAGGAAGATGAGCTCCCAGAATGTCTGGCTTTGAAGGCTAGCAAGGCTTGCATGTGGGAGTTCCAGAGGGCTATATAAAACAGACTCCATTCTTAAAGGGCCTGAGCAAAAACCTCACATACTATGACTCCTAGCACAGAGGCATTAATTTTAAAGAAGCCTGGTCCAGATCCACTAGCCGATCTTGCAGAGCCTCTGGGAGAGACAGGAGGCAACTGAGTCTCCTCCTGGGGACATAGATACTAGCAGTAAACATTTTTGTGAGCTTGCTCTATCATGAGGACACTGGTGCTAAAATTCTCTCTCTAGCCTATTAGCACTAGGGGCTTACCCACCCACCAATGGTCCAGAACCAGTCCAGGGACCCCTAGATCCCACAGCCAGCTGCCCCAGGACCTGGCCCTGCCCACCAGTGGACTGGCACCAGCCTTGGGACACATCAGAACATGTGGTCAGCTGTGCCAGGACATGGCCTCTTCTACCAGTGGCTAGCACTTCCAACGCTATGTTGAATAAAAGTAGTAAGAGTGGGCATCCTTGTCTTGTTCTTGATCTTAGAGGAAATGCTTTCAGTTTTTCACTGTTGAGTATGATGTTAGTTATGAGCTTGTCATATGTGGTGTTTATTATGGTGGGGTATGTTCCCTCAATGCCCAATTTCTGGAGAGTTTTTAGCTTAAATGGATGCTGAATTTTGTCAAAAGCTTTTTCTGCATCTGGTCCTGGACTTCTGTTTGTTGGGAGTTTGTTTTTTTTTTAATTATTTTTCTGATTCAATTTCATTACTGGTAATTAGTCTGGTCATTTGATGACTATCCTTAGTGTTATGTTTGGATTTCTTTCACTTTTGGGTGTGTGTGTCTATTACAGACTTTTGGTTTGTGGTTACCAGGAGGTAAATAGCAATCCAAAAATATACCTGATTGTTTTTAGTTGCTGATTGCTTAATTTAAATGCATTTTATCAACCCTGCATTTGTACCCTCCTCCCCTTATGATTACAATTTTTGACACCCAATGAACATATTTTAAAGTGTCAACCTAAGAGCAATACTCTTTACATTCTGTTAGATACATTCTAAAGCAATGTAGATGGTTTTTCAAATGGTTTTCTTTAGGGTTTTTTTTTCTTTTTATTGAATAAATATAACATATGATATTGTATAAGTTTAAGGTATATAGCATGTTATTTTGATATATTTATACATTATAATATGACTGCTGGTGTACTATTTATCACATTACATAGCTATATTATAATATTATTATCTATATTCATTATACTGTGCACTATATCTGTATGGCTTATATACTACTTGTTCCAAGTTTGTACTCTTAAACCCTGGTACCTCTCTGGGCACATCTGTACACCAAATGGCTCCCACTATGTAAATCTTAGGCATGACATTGTCAATCCAATAGTATTATTAGATGTGATTTTTCACAAATTGTCCACTAAGAGAGACCATGTTCAATGTAAGCAAGTGAACACTGTAAGTGTCAAGTCACTTTGTGTGGAGGTTTGAGTCCTCTGTATAGCAGTGACTAATGCCAGAGCTATTATAACCCCAATGCACTTTTTATGCCTGTAGATAAAAGAAATATCCCTTCATAAGACTTCTATCCAAAGGCTACTCAGACAGGTGTCAAATGAAACCCTGGTTCCCAAATCTATTACAGAACCTTCACTAAATACAATTTTACTCATGTATTTCACTCATTATGATATTTCCATAGGGTTCTCTACATGTATTTTGTCTTCATCTGAAAGGGGATTTTATTTTTCTTTCTCCTTTTTTCAGTAAAAGCACATGGCTGATGTTATTTAAGACCTAATGTTCCACAGTGGAGTACTATATGAGGTCATAAATGGCTCTAGCAGTTATCAAAAGCCTCGGCTTCAACCTCAGCATTTAATCATCTGTAAAAGCTAGTTATAGGCTCATATACTTCCTCACTGTGAACATTATTCCTCTTATACGACAAGGTAAAAAATACTTTAAGAAAATGGATTAAACAAATCACATCATCCAAAAATTAATAATGAACTATTTTTGCTCATCTCATAAGAATTTGGGAGTTCTATATTTTTGCTGACTTCTTTAAATGTGCATGAATTATTTAACATTTGTTCAGTCCTTTGAAGATGGAAGGCACTATAGAAGTGCTAAGTATTATTAATGACGTTATTATATGAGGTTAATTTAAAAGTAAGGATTAGATGAATAATAGCACAAAGGAATGTTTATGGAGAAAAGAAATGAGATTTGTGATTAGACACGTTTCATCTAGAGAATATTTTGTTTTCTTTTGAGAAGGGGTCTATTTACACTTTCTGAGCTTTGGCCAAAATGCCTTCTTCATATATTTGGAAAAGATGTATTATACTGATGCTGGAAATCTGCACAATGAAGAGTGCTATGCTTCATACATAGGAAGACCTACTATTGAGGAAAAAAAACTTTAAGTCATTTTTTAAGAATAGGAATGATAGGTTTATACTCATGCAGAATTTCTCAACTACTTCCCATTTCAAATGAGGATAACTTTTTCAAAGATCACACACACACACACACACCCCAGAGTCAGCGCTGTAGTTGGTATGCCCTGGTACAAAGCTTTCTGGATTCTGTGGAATTGGAAACTATATTCTATGTCTTATTTGTGCCATAGTTAATTAATATTCAAGACTCTCTCCAGGGAATAAAACAAAAATTGTTTAAATTTTTATGTTCACTATAGTGTAATAATGAATTCTACATCTGCCCCCCTCAATACTTTTTAACTGAACTTTCTCCTATTTCAACATAAATAAGTGTAATTTTCAAATTCTAGAGCACTCTATAAGCACTGTTTAATTTCCACAATTTAGCATGAAGATGAAATATTTTATGGCTGTATTAGGGTAGTGAGGCCCTGGACCAAAAATGGAGAGATGCAATTTCCAATGATTTTGATAAGAGATTCATTTATGCAGCCAATTTGGTCAAGGCATTTTCTGTTTTTTATATTCAAGTCAACTATGCACTTTCTCCCTTCCCTTCTAATTATACTCTATTGCTTTTCTTGAGGAGTGAACTATGAAAAAACACTTTTGTTTGTCAACAGAAATGGAACTGAAGAATATTTTCATGGAAGATTTATGATACATAGCCAATTACATCTGGATTGCAGATAGCAAATTAGTTTTGGATTTGTCTCATTCAAAAATCAATGACAAGTGTGATTCATCATAATAATTTTGGAGAGGAATCATAGCAGATCATAGCCTGCACCACAAATGATGCTGCTTTCATAATCTATCATGATTAAACAGTGGTCTAGAGTTATCTGAATGAGAACTTGGAATAATATATAAACATTGATAATTAGATGCTGATTTGAGGTAGGGGACATGGAGATTTGTGTGTATTGTTATCTTGCTTTATACTGAGCAGATTAAGAATTGTTTGTATTTGCTACTTTTGAATTAAATTAGAATCCTCATGAAAATTCTGCCTGAAACTTAAAACTCTGTTACTCTCCTATTTAAATATTGTTAGAATAGTCCCTATTGAAAGAATTTCTTGCAATGTTTGCCATCTTTTATGACTTTTTTTTTTAATTTTAGAGGTTTAAAAGGTTTCAAACTTAGGAAAAATTGCTCCCCAACAGATTTGTCCTTCCCAGTCGTGATTTACTTCCAGTGAGTTAGAAATACAATGCAACACTAAGTCTGCTGTTCTCAAAAAGATCTTCATATCCAAACTGCAAAAGTGTTCATCTTTGCCTCCTTGGAAACTCTGCTCATGATTATGAAGTCTCCATGACTTCATAATATATTTGCTCCCTCAGTAAATATTTAGTGAATATTGTGCTATGTTCTAGGTACTGTTCAAGGTATTGGAAGTACAACATTAAAAACAAATAGGCAAAAATGTCTGCCTTCTTTGACCTTACACTCAAGTGGGAGGAATCAGAAGGAAAGAAAATATATATGGTGATACTACACTGTTACTGAAAAAAAGAAATCACAAAAAAAAGGTTAAGGAATGTGAAATAGAAAAAGATTCCAGAAATTCTGAAATGTGCTACTATAGTTACGTGCAGATACAACTGAAAAATTACTGTCCTTTCTTCACTGAATGCCCTAAAAAAAGGGTAACTGAGGCAACCATGAACAAAGCTTTTAAAGTTTTATCTGCCCATTTGACCTGTCAGCTGTTCATTGGCTTTGCTCAGAAAGAACCACATTTTGTTGAATTGCTGTTTGTAATGTGGGAAAGATTACAGTTAGAATGACTAACTTAGACAGACAGAGTCTTTAACACTGGAAAGAGACTTAGAAAATATTTAGTTCTGTACCTTCATTGTATCATGGAGTAAATTTTATACAGATAGATTAAATTACTTCCTTACAATTCCATGACTAGTGAAGTCAGCACTAAGACTTGACCTAAATTTCATAATACCAAGTGCAAAATTCTCTGCGATCATTCTGCTCATTCTGCTGTCTCTCTCCTAAATATGCTGGATGCCCTACTGCAGCCCTCCATCCCACAGCTGGTTAGTGTTTCCTCCTCCTAAGTATCTAGCTCAGAAAGGTTTAAGGTAGAGGTGCATTTCTTCAGAGGCTTTAAGCTCTAAAAGGATAACTGACGGTGCATCCTCAAGGTATTAAAAAGCAAACCATCCTGTACATAAAATACGTATAAAGAATATAAAGTTGCTTTTCCCATGATGATATATTTGATAGTTTATTTGCAATATCAAGCATCTAATTCTTTCAAAGAATACCTTTATTGGCTCTGACTAGTGTTCTAGCTCATACTAATTCTGCTTGTTGGATGATCCATCACTGATTATCAGAATTCAGCCATTTGTTTATAATCCAATTTCACCATTTATATTAAATATAGTGTGACTAAGGTTGGCTATGCATTTACCAAACTCACTTCATTCTCCTCTTACACTACATTTTAGGCCTCCTTTAAAGTCAGATGTGACTATTTTTCTAATATTGGGATATCAGAATATAATGAAAGTATATCACTTCAATCATATCACTTCAGGACTGATCACTAAAATTTCCCTGTGTGACCCTCAATGCTTTCTCCATCCTTCTGTCTGATAGAATAGGACTCAGGAAAACATAGCAGAGCCGGAACCACAAGATGGAAGAGGCTTTGGTCTCTGAATTACTTCATAGAAATCTATTTGCCATACACCCAAATTGAATGCTATGTTAGTAAGAAATGCATTTCTATTGAGTTGAGCCAGAAATTTGGGAGGTTATTTTTTTTTGAAATACAGTCAGTTACAATATGTCAGTTTCTGGTGTACAGCACAATATCCCAGTCACTCATACATACATATATTCTTTTTCATTAAAGGTTATTACAAGACATTGAATATAGTTCCCTGTGCTATACAGAGGAAACTTGTTTTTTTTTAATCTGTTTTTATATATAGTAGCTAACATTTGCAAATCTCAAACTGGAAGGTTATTTTTTGTATCAGCTAGCCTACCCTGATTAATACATATGGATTGCATCCACATATCCAAATGCAAATTGATGCCTTTTATTCTCTTAAAAGTCTCACAAACTTTCTTGATTCATATGTCCATGTCCATATACTGCTAATCAACAGAATTTAGGAGTGCTTTTCATATAAATTTTCCAATGAATATTTTTAAATATATTTGGACCTCTCATTTATTGATGATCTCTTAAAGTTTCTTCATTAAAAAAAAAAATCAGTCCATAGTACAGAGCTGATTGTAAAAGATAGTCCACAGTTGCTTACATATCTTGTATTTATATAAATGGTTAGTATTTTTATTAGCAAGAATATTAAGATGTGCAAAAGTTATAAAGAATAGTAGAGTTCCCTATATACCCTGCAACTGAAGTCAGCACTAAGAAATTAAAATACTCTCACTACAATTGAAGCCTATGGTGAACCCATCCTCAATCACATTTTTGTCCTTTCCAGATAGTTACTCTCTTGAATTTGATTTTTAGCATCTTTATGTATTTATTTTATTGAAATATCTGTTCCTAAGTAATATGTAGTCTTGTTTTGCATGTGTTTACATGATACAATTGTTTATATACACATAGTATAGGTACTGCTATATGTATTCTCAACTTGCTTATTTTGGTTAACATTATATTTTAAAAATCCATCCTTATTGATACATGTGACTCCAATTTATTCACTTTTACTACGTCATTCCATTGTATGTCTATATCACAAATTTCCTCTTCTATTGATGAATTTTTGGATTCTTTCTAAATTTCTGCTATTGAAATATTTGCTATCTAAAACTTCACTATGCACGTCTCCTTCTGTGTACATAAAAGAGCTTTCATAGGGTACCTACAAAGACATAAGCTCCTGTATTTTAGGAGCTATCAGTCAAGATAAACTAGTTAACGCTGCAGCAACTAACAGCTGTAAAATCTCAGTAGTTTAACACACAATAGTTAAGGACTTGCTTGCATAAGTTTGCTGTCCAGGTAATGCTCCAGGGGAGCTGTCCTTCAGCCACAGGCTTAGCATTCATAATGCTTGAGTGTATGGTAACTCTGTATCACCATACACTCACATGGTCCCAGGAGCAGAGCAAGAGAGTGCATGGAGTTGTGTGTACTAGGAGTTGTGTGTACTAGCACTCATGTACTTGACTTGTAAACAAAACATATCATTTTCATTCACATTTTATTCATCTATGCAAGACTCACAGTTATGCTGAGCATTAACGCAGCAGGAGAATTTAATCCTCCTATGAGTTAAACAGGAGAGAAGAACCGGTGTATATCTTTTTGTATTCAACATTTTATTTAAGATTAATATAAATAAATATAAAGCAATATCTTATTAATAATTACAAAAGTTTCTCCAAAATATTGAACTAATTTCTATCAGTAGTGCAGTATGGAGCATTAGGGGTGCTCCACATCAGACTTGATGTGATTTTGTCAGACTTGATTTTGTAGACTTTTTCATCTTATTGTGGCTCCCATGGGCCTCTTCATGGCTGATAATGAGGATAACCACCATTTCACATATTTCTTCTTCGTGAAGTGTTGTTGGCATAAATTGTCATTCTCTCCTTGGTATGTACTTTAAAATTATATATTCTGGATGCTAATTCTCTGTCAGTTTATATGTTGCAACTATCTTTACAGAGTTTGTGGCTCATCATTTCACTTTTATTTATGATGCTTTTTGATGACTAGAGATTTTAAACTTAATGTTCACAGCACCTTACATTGAACTAGTCCATTGTCTTCTCCAATGATGTGCAATGGCACTCTGTTTTTGTATAGTTTCCAAACAAGCTTGAGTCTGTTTCTCGACTCGCTTTTGTTTCTTCGACCTGGTGTTTACCCTATGACAAGTCTGCACTGCCTTCATTTCTACTGCTATATAATAAGCCCTGCTATCTGGTTCCCCTGGTACCTGTTTTTGTTCATTCATATGACCAACAAATATTGGTTTCACATATACTATGTGTTAGGAACTTTTCTAGAAGCTGGGAATTAATAAGAAAACAAAAGAAGCAAATTTTTGTGCCCTCATTAAGTTTCTCCTCTAGTAGGTGAGATGAACAATAATAAATTGCAGGTAATACTAATCATATAGTGAAAAAATTGATACATGCTTTAGAAAATAAAAAACATGGCAGGAAGATAGGAAGTGCCAGGGTTAGGAAAGCTACCATTCTACGTAAGAGAGGCTTCCCATTTGAACAGACATCTGAAGAAGGTAGAGGAGAGAATCATTCAATCACCCAAGGGAAAAGCATACTCAGGGAGAAGCCCAGGGCAAAGGTTCTGAAGTTGACGTTTATTATTTTTAAGCATTTTTATATTCTTTACAAGCACTTGAAATTTGCTAGGAATGTAAACTTACTCTTTAAATTTTTCTGTTTCTCTTGGCCATTTGCTCTTCTACATATACATTTACATATAAATTCTTTACAGAACAATCTCTTACTGTTGCATGCAGAGAGTTTACTACTGACCAGTGTAAAAGTCTGATCAACTTCTAAAATAATACTTATTTTCTCCACTGATAATGTACAAAGTAAACTATAAAGAAAATATTTATGCAACACTATTTTCCTCAGCTGAAAATAAGGAGTAGCTTATAACGTCAGAGCTGGACAGTCTGCATCCTAAAGGCTTTGGTGGGAGGGCTTGGAGAACTTCCGCAGATAATCAGGACAACGCTGTTGTAAGTAACTTAAACCCTTAAACTAGCTTCCCTGGATCAGAATTCCAGTCTCTGCAACATGACTTTGACTGACTCTGTGACCTCACTCAAGAAATTAACCACTTTGATTTTCAATTGTCTTATGAGTAATAAGGGAGTCACAATATATTTATTCCCTTTAGGATTATTGAGAGGAATAAATAAATATTTGTGAGTGTTTTATTGGTAAGTAGCTTAATACAAGTTTGTACAATTTGAATTAAGATCTTCATGCAACCCCTGTTGTACATGGTTAGCCATGTTTTGCAAGAGCTAAATTCAGAGTCCAGAGTGCTCACCATTACACCATGGAACCGCAGGCCTGCAAGAGCTAAATTCATTGAGGTTTGATCCAGGTCCTCTCCAGAGACAGCAAACACTGATGGACCAAAATAATTACCATAATCATTCTCCTGCTAAAAATTGTTCAAAGATCTCATCACCTGCAGGATAAAATCTGAACTTACACAGGGCATGCAACCCATTCATCATCTGCCTCCTGGGCAACCTCACCTCCACCTCTGTCCCACACACACACTACAGTTCATCCACACTCAGGGTCTCTGCACATGCTTTTCCTGCTTCCTAGAATGCCCTCTCCTCTTTTGTTCCTTAAGACTGCCTGGAAGGTTACCAGCTCTGTGTCACCTCTGCTACCTAGAGGCACAGACAGGAGATGATTCTGTGCTATTTGATCATTATTTCCAAGTATAAGACATTCCTTTCGTGTGTACTGAGGCTTTTAGGTCAGGTCCCAATTGATTGGTCTGAAGATAATTTTAAAATACAGCTCAATTAAGGCAGGGCAGAATCCTTTAAAACCTGTGACGTACAAAATTGGATGTATCCTAATAGCCCAAGATTATACTAATATTGACTGAAGAATTTGAACTGGTATCCCTTTATGATCCTGGGGCTTTTACAACAGCCTTACTACAGCATTGTATGATTACTACAATTAAGTATGAGAAGCTCATCATTACTTGGTGTTGAACAAAACATGGTATGAATTGTATTTGGTCTTAGGTGCAGCTAATGGTACGTACCAGATAAGATCTGTAAAAATCTACAAGAAATCGATTTTCAGTGTTCCCTCTTGCCTATAAAGGTACTGTCCTGATTTGGTGAGCATATTAATTGCTTTCTTTGTAGGGAGATCTATGCCTGGGAAATAAACTTGGCTGACCAGCCTATGAACCCAAATCATCTATTTTTTGTATTGATTTAGCACTGACTCACTTAACCTATTAAAGCACCTTATTTTGCTGGGCTATATAGCAGGGTGAAATTTCTCTTACATTTATTGCACCTCCCAATAGTCCTGTGAAATAAGTGGTCATAAATGACAGTTGCAGAACCTGTGTGCCAAACTTCTCTACTGCAGTCATTATACATCCTTCTCAGACACTGGCCAACTGAGCACTCAGATGTAAATGTATACTGATAATTACACTTGTCTGGGCTTTGTTTTGTCATTTTTTCATTTCCTCTTTATATTGTGCCATGTATTATAGCAGTATGTTGTTATGATCTTCCTACAATTATATTTTCTCATATGCGTGCATCTCACATACAATGTTAGGATTTTTTTTTTATACATTCCAATCTCAGGTCCACAACACAATTTGATCCTCCTTTCTCCTCTACAAATGTATTTCCAGAAATGATACTAAGAAAAACTTGCTTCCCTGAAGAAACACCATTAAGAAAGTTTGTTCTATTTGTTTTGTGGCCAACATCGCCCATTTAGCAGGCAATTTTTTGAGCTATGTATATTGATATGTGCATCTTTTTGAAAGTTCACCATATGGTGACTCCAACATCACTGTCTGGCTACAGACCATAAGGAGAAATTGTGAAGTTTATAAACTATACAGCTATCAGAGCTAATTCTCATCTATACTCCAACTGCATCCCCTAGCAGGTTGTTCTATTTATTACTCTATCTTCAAAGCTCTTAATTATTTCTATTAGCAGCAAATCTTACACCTGGACTTTAGCAAGCCAAGCTTATGATACTTTTATTGGAAAGTGCTAACAAAATTAATTACGAAATTCCCTACATTGAGAGTTTTCAACATGGTAATGAGTTGTCAAACCTCTCTAGCTTTTACTTCCACAGCCTCGGTTCTGGGTCCACGCCTTTACGGATCTAACTCAAATTCATTCTTAAAAATTCGGCTTAAATTATGCCTCCTCCAAGAAGATATCTTTGATTTTTACAGGCTGATTCTAATGCCTATTTCTGTGCTCTCATATCACCCTGTGCACACTTCCGAGATTGGACTTACCATGCTGTCTATACCTTACAGATTGACCGCTGTGCTCTCTCCCCAAGCAGAGGGTAAACTGATTAAGAGCAAGTATTTTGTCTTACTTGGTATTGCAGCCTGAGCAGTGCCTACAGTAGCTACTTAAATATTTAATGAAGAAAGGCAAATGAAACTTGTAATTTTCTCTTTCTCCACTTCAGAAAGGGTTATTACTCAAGGTTTGTGAATTTGTTTAAAAAAAATTTGGCCCCATATGAAATTCTGCACAGTATCTAGCATGTATTAGAAGCTCCATAAATGTGTGAAAAAATGAGTGAATAAATAAATGAAATATAAACTCCCCAAGCATTGTTTTTGCTCTCAAGCTCTACATAACCTGAAGAGTGGGAGTAAGGATGTGATCTAATTGCAAAATAAAATTGATGTATTCCTAATGATTTTTTAGATAATAAAGTACAGGTGCAAAGCCTTAAAAAAAAAAAAGAAAGAAATTTACTTTACAATTCCACCTGTTCTAACATTCCTATATCTTTCAGCCAAATTATGTTCACTGTGCACAGAACCTACAAATGATTGCACAGCATGCTTACATTTTAAAGCATAGCTATTATGGAGAAAACAGTCTGCCAAAGATTAACAAAGCATCTTTTTAAAAAAAAAATTTAAAGAACCTAGGAGACTTTTATGAACAATTGCTTTAACAAAATGAGATATCCACAGCTGCCAATTAGTACAGTGTTAATGAAGGCCAAGCATCGTAAGAATGCTTCTTTATTGCATCTGCCTACACATATTCCTCATTCTCCCTTTCTACCTGGCTGTGGAGATTGGTCCAGTAAAAACATGCTGCAGATGAATTGCTCAGAGGATGTCAGAAGGGAATGTTTCAGAGCACATCCTAACACTATTCTGCAATTGTTATTTTTCATGGGTGTCCACATCCTGGTAATATATCCCTAGATTTGACTGTAATCTTGCCACAGAGCTCACCTGTAGGTCTCATAAACTTGTTTTAGTGTAGCCTTAAGTCACAGATTCTGTGGAACCAGACAGATAGTACTACCCCATAACATCCATTAGAGAACACATCTGCACTTACATCTACTACTAATAACTGTTTCCACAGGGGAACCACATCCTGTCGCATGAAAACATACAACATTACAAGCCACTGGCTGGCCACGTACCTATTGCTTTTGTAATTGGATTAATCATTCCTAATACACACTAGGTTTCAATTGTCCTTATATCCCCTGGATTCATGACATATTGGGATGTAAAAACAAAGATTGCTTATACTTTGAATGATTAGAGAACTGGTTACTAAATACTGGGTAACTGTTTTTAGAAGCCTCCCTGGCTTAAAATGTGGAAAATAGATAAATATGAAGTTTTAGGAAATCAGAGGATAGTACAATGATGTATGAACAATAGAGGTTCTTGCTGTTTCATGTAAGTTAATTAGGACCCATGTTCTGATTGTTTCCAAATGATATGTTAAGGTGATATAGTAGGTTGAATGGTGGTCCTTTAAAAGATGTGTCCATGTCTTAACCCCTAACCCCATGAATATAACCTTATTTGGAAAGAGGATATTGGCAGATGTAATTAAGTTAAGGACTTTGAGATGATATCATCCTGTATTATCCAAGTAAGCCTTAAATCCAATGACAAGTGCCCTTATAAGAGACAGAAGAAAGGACAGACACAAAAAGGAGGAGACCATGTGAAAACAGAGGCAGAAATAAGAGTTATGCAGATGTAAGCCACAGAATGCCTGGGGCCACCTGAAGCTGGAAGAGACAGGGAAAGATTCTCCCCAACAGCCATCAGAGGGAGCAAGACCCTGCCAACACCTTTATTTCAGACTTCTCACCTAAAATAAGTGAGAGAATAGATGTCTATTGCTTTAAGCCACAAAGTTTGTAGAAACTTGCTGTCGTGGCCCTAGGAAACAAGTATAGTCATTTTGTAATGAAGACGCAGCATCTGAAAGGCAAGCCCGTGCTTCTGCTTCGAAGTAGGGGGTTCCATTAGGGAGATGCAAAGTCACTGCGAAGCCAAGGACACTTCAGCTTCAGGACCCTCACTTCTGTGAGCCCTTTCCAAGGAGTGGGTACTAGTAATTTCTTCATATGATCAGATGTTTTGTACCATCTATGTAAGATATTTGAATCACTATTAGTTAAGATTGCTTTCTCTTTCCACTCCAACTTTTCCACACTCATTTCCCCTTGTTTTGACGGACTGGAGATCCACAGATGATTTAGGGATCTAGCTAATAGGAAACTGAGATAAGGATACATTTTATTTGGGTTTACTGTGCTATATTTATATGGTTCTTATTGATTTGCATGTTGAAGTTATTGTTAAATGTCCTGCTGTAGGAATGATTTCCAAGAACTCCCTCTACTGACAACTGTGTCATCTGACCTGCTGAGTTGACCCTGAAATGCAAGGCCCATATAACATTATGACAAGGCCATTCCCTGAGACCTCTGACATTAGAAGTACATAATAGAGGAGGAAAAATAAGGCTTGAAATGTACAAAGCCAGAAGATAGTTAGTCTGAAAATAATTCTTCCAATCATCACATGTGTAAAATTATAAGGACCAATTCTCATTGATGCCTAGTCAAAATGAAAATTTCTCTTCTGTCAGGAATATACATGACAATGCAGCAAATATTGTTACACATACACTCTACACAATTTTGATGGAAATCACAAGGACTAGAATGTATTAGCTCCCCTGTGTTGGGTACTAGCCAGAGCAGTCCTGCAAACAGCAAAAACATCTTTGTATGAAGTCACATGTCTCTGCAACCCAACTGTCAATAATAAAAAAGAAATTGCCATCGACCATGCTAGAGAAAAGCCTCTATACAGAGGCTGTTATCTTTACTGAAATTGATAATACAAAATTGTTGTCAAACGAAAGGTGATCAAAAAGCTTGCAGCCAAAATGCGTAGCTAATAAATATGATTACAGAGTTGTGTCAGGTAATAAATTATTGAAAACATACCATTAATTTTTGAATTGTATAATGTTTCTGATATTTTTTAGCTTTAGGGATTTTTTTTGATCTGTTGTGATTTCTAATGCTAAGTGAATATTCACTTTTGTGCCAAATTTTATGTTCTTTTCCTTAAAACGTGCCCCTAAATTGTATATGTTTCAGCCCTCACAAAACCTGGATTGGCCCTTGCTGCCAGGATATCACATTAGCTTTTTTAAATACACTAGGGATTTGGGGGGGAAGACAGAGAAATATGCCTTTGAGTTAATAGGAAAAGGAATTCTCTACTTTGGAATATTTTAATTTATATTAAATGCTTTTGAATATACTTCACTGTTTTGTAGTAGTAATGATGTTATGAAATACTTTCTTTCTTAAGGTTCAGTGTCTTATTATGTATTACTCCAACTTTTTCTTCAGAGATCTGAAATATGTGCAGCACAGGTGTTAGTGCCAATTTTTAGGTGAGAAGCCAAATTTAGCATTTTGACTCAATGTCTCTGGTCTTCCATGTAATGGCTAAACAACAGCTTCTTAGGAGAGAAATTCCAAAAAAAAATCCTTCTCAGATTATATTTCTGAATGCATAAATTTATGTCCAAATACTAATGAAGTGATAATCAATTCTTTAGGCAACCATTTCATCTTGTCTGTCTTCTGTTAGTTCAGAAAGGCGATCTGTATCTGATAATTTACATGTATATGCGTGTTTTTCATGCTGAGAGGAATATTTAAGATGTTTTATTGTTGGTAGTTATGGTTTGCTCTTCACAGTTCTTCTACCAAAAATCTCATCTGGCATCTCTTGATAAGGGAGATATGCTCTGATTCCTAAATCTAGCCTTACAGAGGTCTCTTCTAACTGCCTCCCCTACCGTCTTCCCTCCCATCACCGTATGTCTAGTCTGGAGAGAACGTGCTCGTGAGCAAAGCTAAGGCACCTCTGAAAGGCCTGGGTGGAAACAGCTGTACAATGCTGTGCACATCCCCTTTGTCACAAAGGTGGAAGGTCACGAAGAAAGAGAAGAATGTCACTAAATAGGTGATTATTCATTCCCTAAAAAACTATAAACTGGGCTTTCAGTAATGAATTTGTTCTTGATTCCTTAACAGTACCTTCATGGCAAACACCTAGATTAGTGTTTGGTTAAATCACTGGGTACTGTAGCCTGGCTACACTGACACAGAAAACTGACCATCCTAGGGAGTATTTTGACCATCACTAAGGGTCTTTCTAAAAGGTAAAGGCATTTTGTGAATTTTAGCAATGCATGCTAAAAAAAATTCAGGGAGTGAGTATTTTAGCCATCTACAGAAAACTTTTCGCATGAACATACAGCCTGTAAAGTTACGGGTTTGCTTAGGTGGGATTTTATATACAACAATGGACCAAAAATCAGAAAACCTGGATTTCAACCCAAACACTGCAACTAAACAGGCCACGGGACAATTCCCATCCCCTGCTCTCAGAACCTCAGTTCCTTCAACTGTAAAATGAGGCAGCTGTACTGCATGATCTCTAACTCTCCTGCCAGCTCGAAAAGGCCATGGTCCTATTATACACATTGGATCACACATATGTCCACAAGAAGCATTGTCTTGGGGCATGCCAGAAATAATTTACAGGGATAAAGAAGGCGAGTAGGATGAAGAATAGAAGGATGAAGGGGTGACTTTCTCCCTAGAGGAAAGAGACATTGCTATTTTCTCAGATGAAGAGGCTATCCTGGAGAAAAGCCTCTCTGCATAGATTTGCAGTCTCCTGGGAGACCACTAAAGAAATTCACAGCTTGCCGGTGTTGCGGCCAGACAGCAAAGAAAGAAGAGCCAACACCAAGGAAGAAAATGCAAGGAAGGATTAGTTCAACATTTGTTTCCTTGTTACTTAGAGGAATAAATGCACAAAGTCCTTCTTGTTCTAGCATCACACAAACCCAGTTTTCTAAGATCAGTTGTTTCAAGTCTAGCAAAATCCTATTTGTACAGAGTGGGCCAAGACTAGATTCATTCCAAAAAAGTGGATTTTGTGAGGAAAAAAAGGAGGGGGGGGGGTGACTGACAAGGTATTCTCATGCTCTGAGCGTCAGGACTAATCTTGAGGCTCCTTCCATTTCGACAGCAGCCCGAATCCTGACTTCTGAGAGAGTCAAGGGAGTACCTGTCAGCGCGAAAGGAACTGAAGAGTAGGCAGGAGAGAGGTTTCTCAGAATCTCTGCTTTCTTGTTGCCTGTGAAATGTGTCACTTCTTTCATTTTGAAGAATCTGGGGATATGGCATTAAATTGGTAAGAATTGTGATATACTAGAAAGTGATACAGTGCAAAATGAACGCTATTTCTTAAAGTCTGTTTAACCTTTGGATACTAGTGAAGTGCTGAGAGGTGCTGCCACCACAGCACGCCTGTCAGGCAGCTGGAAAATCACTGTGCTCTTCTACTACTTTCTCAGAGAAAGAAACACATAGTGCCTTAATTAACATAATATTCTTCACAAATATAATTTTGCCAAATGTCGTGTAAAAGCTATTTGTACCTAGATAAATACATACTCTTAATTCTGCACTGACTAAAATCCTTAGAGACTGAGAACAAATTGATTGATCAGTTGATTGAATAACTGAAAATTAACTAGAAAAAATATTCTTATTACCCTTAATAATCTTTCTAAAATTTTCTGTTCAACATCCTGCTTTTGTAAATTGACTATATTGGATGAATTTCATCATTCTTCGATAACTGAAATCTTGAAATGTTTTAGATTTTTCACTAGGAAGATTTTTTTTCATTGTGCCACAAGGATGGAAAAACAAACCAAATTTGGACTTATTTGTGGATTACAGACTGTTGTTAGTATTTTTAAATCACTGCTAAGTACTGATTGATTATGTTAGTCCACCTAAAAATCTACTATTTTTCTCTCACTCACTAAAGAAAAAAGGATTCTAGTTAATTGCAGTGCCAAATACTGGTTTCTAGATCATCAAATTTTATTCCACTTGTATAATCCTAGCAATACCTCGAGCTTCTAGCCCTCTTCCCTTCTCCTACTCTAATTGTGTTATCTTGCTTATTTCCAAACCTCAACTATCAAAAATGTACCAGTGATGTCCAAATCCATTTTTCCAAGCCAGATCTACTTCTGAGTTTTATACCCACAGTTTTGGCTGTCTCGATAGCCATCCCCGCCTTGATGGCCAACCCCACCTTGATATCCCACAAGCTTCTCTTACAATATATACAAAGCTAAGCTAGACATATTCCCTCCTAAAACTCTCCACCTCTATTCTCTACATTTAATTGTCATACACACCAGAAACTTAGGAGTTACCCTAGATTCTGCTTCTCTCCACCTCTTTCTATATTTAATTAGTTATTTAATTGGTTATTTGGTTATATTTAACCAGATTTATTTGCTCTTCAATAACAAAATCAAACCCTTCTTCTTCACCTACTCTGGTACACTACTAATTCAGTACTTATCTCTCACTTGAACTTGCTCCCTTACAATCCATTTTCCACAGTATGAATAGAGTGTTATTTACAAAATGAAATAAAATTAAGCATCCTACTGTTTAAAATCTCTTAGTGATATACAGGGTAAAATTCAAACTCATTAATGCTGCACATAAGGTTTATCATAATCTGGCTTCTATCCAGATCTTCAGCCTCTTCCCCTTCCAGCTCTCAATAAGCTGTGCTCTCTCATATCTCTTCCATACAATAGTGTGCAGTAGAATTGTCTCCTTGAGAAATTCTTGCTTATCATTCAAAGTTCAGGTCAACTAACCTCCCCTAAGAGGCCTTCCCTCACCCTCTAGCTAGCCTGTCACCCCCTCTTGGTGCTGCCTCTATACTTGGTATGCATTACTATTATGACATATTCCAACTATGCCATTACTTATCATGCATGTGATCCTCACCGCTCCAATCTACTCAAAAGTACATTGCTCCAACAATTTTCCTTCTCTAGTTCATCATGCTTTTCCCTCCTTAGTGAATTATATTAAGCATTCATTTTGTAAAATGTCTCTGCTTAAAAAATGATTCATAACCCCATACACTCCTATAACTATTACCCTATTTTTTCTATCCTCCTTTGCAGCAAAACTTCTTAAATTATGCACACTCATTATTTTTTTTTCTCCCCCCATTCATTATAACCATTTTCCAAATTCACCTGTGACCTTTGCATTACTAAGCCAAAAGTCAATTCTCAGCCCTTATTTTATTGGTTTTATCAGCAGCATTTGACATAGTTGATATCCCTTCTCTTTTTTCAAACTCTCTCTTCACTTGGCTTCTGAGAAAACATCAGCTTTCCCTACCACACTGGCTTCTATTTCTAAGCCCCTGTGATGATTAATTTTATTTGTCAACTTGACTGGACTAAGGGATGCTCAGATATTTGGTTAAACATTATTTCTGGGTATGTCTGTGAGGGTGTTTCTGAAAGATACTAGCATTTGAATTGGTGGGTTGAGTAAAACAGATGGCCCTCCCCAATGTGGATGGGTATCATCTAATCTGTTGAGAACCTGAATAGAACAGGAAGGAGAAGGAAGACTGAATTCATTCTCTTCCTGGCTGCTCAGGTGGAACCTGTACCTTTTTTTTCCTGCTGTACCCATGGTTCTCCAGATTTCAGACCTGAACTGCAATCTACACCATCAGCTGCCTGCCTCTCAGGCCTCTGAATTACACTACCAGCTTTCCTCAGTCCTTCCTGCTTGCAGACAGCAGATTGTGGGACTTATCCTCCACAATTACATTAGCACATAAATATTGTATCTTCTTGACTTTATTCTCTGGAGAACCCTAATATACCCTCCTTTGCTGATCTTCTCTTACCTTCCCGACCTCTGAATGTAGGAGTGTACCAGGACTCTGATGGTCCCCTTCTCTTCTCTATCTATGCCTGTTCACTTGGCAGCTTCATCTAGCCTCGTGCTTTAAGTACTATCTTTGCACTGACAAATCCTAAACTTACATTTCCTCAGCCAAGATATCTTCCCTGGACTTCAGATTCATATCCACCTGGTTACTTGATATGTCCATTCAGCTATCTCATGAGTATCTCAAATTTAAATTTTCAAAACTGAGCTTCTTACATCCCTATCCTGCCATCTTCCAAATTTCAGTTGATGGTAGCACTATTCTTTCTATTGCTCAATTTTTAAAGCCATACTAACACCCTAATTCTTTTTCTCACACTTTATAGGCAATTTCTCAGCAAATCCTGCAAGTGATACCTTCAAGATATACTCCAAATCTGACCGGCTTCTTGCCACCTTCACTCCGATGCCCTCTCCAAGTTACACTTGAATTACTGCAAAAGCCTTCTAACCTTTCACTCTACTTCTATCTCTGGTTACTATGGTTTATTATCAAAATAGCCAAATTGGTTCTATTCAGACATAAATCAGAATGTGTCAATACTATCTTTCAATGGCTTCCCAACTCTCTTACATTAAACAGCAGAATCACAGTAAAGCCTAAAAAGGCCTAAACAGTCTGGCCCCCCATTATCTCTTGGATCTTATTTCCTATCATTGTCTTCTATTTCAGTCACATCAGCCTCTCTCTTGCTCCATGAAAAAGTCAAGATAATCAATGCTTCTTTGCATTTGCTCTTCTCTGTGCATATAACACACTTCTCTTAGACATTAGCTTGACTCACTCTCTCACCTCCTGGAAGTCTTAGTCAAATGCCACTTTCACTGAGACTTTTCCTAAACACCTTATTGATAACTGCAGCCCAATTCCCCCCACCTACCATCACAGTATTCCCTCATCCTTTTTTGTTTCATTTTCCTATGAAGAAAAACATCCTCTGAATTTCTACACCTTTTATTTATTTGTTTATTGTATCTTCCTCTGTTAGAGTATAAGATCTATGACTTCAGAGCTTTTTGTTGGTTTTATTTACTATTTCGGTGCCTAGAACCATATAGGCATGGTTCAAAATATTTATTAAATCAATGATGAGTATATTAAGCTATACATCTTGTCACCTAACTAAAGATATGATGCGGAGAAAACTTAATAAAAGTAAAATCAGTTTAATGAAAGCTACACAGTGAGTATGCTCTGCAAGGAAGGAGCTGAATATAATGGATACAAGGAATAATTTAATATGAAACAGCAACTATCAAACAAGAACCAAAAATATCACTGATTTTCTGTAAATACGGTGTACAACTCCAATAAAGTAGAGGTATGTGGGAGAAACTGCAAAAAGAAAAAATATGTGGGATGGAAGGGAGAGTACGATTTTAGTGCTCTGCAGGCTGAGTGGGAAAGCCTTACTTATATAATAATTGGATGCAGAGTGGTTTAGAGGGATGCATAATCCCTGAAGTAACGTGCAAAGTGATAAAAGAGATGGAGAAAAGAGGACATGAGGGAAAAGAAGAGGAAAAACTAAGAGAGCCAGTGATTAGAACAGCATGACTGAGACGTGGAATTAGTGTCTTAATTGGGTAGGGAAATATCAGCAACTCCCTGTGAAAGATAGGTCAAAATTAAAATCACACTAGTATAATGTTTCTAAATAGCTGTTGTATTTATTTTAATGGCTTAAAAAGACTTTAGATATGAAGTTGACCACAGTGTGTGCATTAATCAAGAAAGCCTTACTGCTGTAACAAACTACCCCCAAATTTGAAAAGTCTAATCTAATGAAGTTTTTTTTTTCCCACTATATTTTCATCACAGTCTAGTGAGGGTCACTAGGGGCTCTAATTCATACAGTCATTTAAGGATTCAGGCTTCTTCACCTAGTGACTGTAATTTCTCGGTCCTTGGCGCTCCCAGCTAGATCCTCTGTATCTAGCCAAGAGATGAAGAGAGAGTATACAGAGTAGTTCATGAGCCAGTCCTGGAGGAGAGTACATATGCCTACAACCCACTGGCCAGAATTCCATCACACAGCCACACAAAACTAAAAGACAGGCTGTGGAATACAGTGTAGTTAAATGCCCAGAAAGACCCAACTAGCCACGTGTCAAAAACTGAAAGATCTGAGACTGAAATTTTAACCCACTTGAACACTAATAAGTTAGCCTGACATGCTTTCACAGATGCTGGTAAAGGACATGAGACTCCTGAGTAACAGACACAGAATAATTTATTATGTATAGAAATAGAAGTAGCCAGAGTATTGGCAGTTTGGGGGGTCAGTCCACAGGGTAATGGGAAAAGGTTCAGATGATGCCTGCAACAGATTGTATTACAGGAGAGAAAGCATAAGCTTACAGAATCCAAATTTTTTATAATGGGTAGGGAATCATACTTGACCTTTGCTGTAGAGAGAAATGCTAGCCCATCTTCCATTGTTGAATGTTATACAAACATCTTTGAAAAGATGGTGCAGAACAGACAGTGGTCAGTGCCTCACATGCAAGGTATACAGAAACACAAAAGACCCATGGATAATTGTCCCAAAGAACTACATGTAATAAAATAGTTCTCAATTACTCAATTACTTAAGGTAACTGAGCAAGTTATGTCTAATGAGCTATTAACATCTTGACATGTCTGAAAATGTGTCCTAAAACTCTTAATATTATATTGTTACCCAGATTAATCCGGATTCAGAGGAACCACGCTCCACCTATCTTCATGAAAGTGAAGAAAAGCAAGAGTAGTTGCAAAATTCACAAGTATATGCTTTGTGGTAAACAGATTATCAAAGAAGAAAAATCTGATTTTATGTAACTAATAATTACTAATAACTAATAACAATTTTATGTAACTAATAATTTCCATATTATTATTCTGTATTGTATGGCTGAACAGAATTATCTGTAAATTTACTTTGTACTGAAAATTTTATATTATTGCCCCAGTACTTAAAATGATAAAGCAAACAAATCCTTGAATCAAGATTAGGCATAAAATGTACCATTTAGGAAAAGCACATTATCATGTGATGAGATGCTGAAGTGACCAAAGGAGATAGCATATATCTGGATATGCCTAAACATACATGCTAATTTTTTTTTTTTAAATGTAATCTCTTGGGGCACTTTGGTCTACCAGGAAAAGTACTGATACTAGGTTTAAAAAAATTATTTAAGCTTATTCCAAAACTACCTACTTGTTTATATTCAAATTTGTTTCATTCAGCCAACATTTATTGAGCAGAAAACATACACAGATACTAGGCTAAACACGGGAGCTGAAACAGTAAGCCACCATTGTAGACTTCAGAGATCCCAGTTTGGGAGACATACTTATAATTACAATGCACTATAATAATATGGGCAGAGTGATATAGCAAATGCTATAATAATGATAGAGACAGCTGTTAAACATAATGGAAAGAAAAGCAAACTCTTTACTCTTTATGTGAGGATCTCATCACTAATTCGTGGGAGTCTTCACAGGAGTGACACTGGAACTTAGTTATTAAAGATAAATTGGAGATTCCCAAAAGGACAGTGTGGAAATAAATTACAAAAAGATTGATATGAAGAACAGATGGAATGAAAAGATGTGCTGTGAAAGGACAGAAGTCAGTTCCTGATGATAGAAACTTTTAAGGGTTGGGGAAAACATCCTGTGAGATGGGACTGTGATTGGGACTAGATTTTGATGAGCCTTGATTGCAAAAGAAAGAGGTTTGGATTTATACTGATAGCAGTAAGGAAGCAGGTGATATTTTATTCCTGGTCCTACTGAACGCAAGCCTTAGGCTCAAACTAATTATGTTCATCAGTTTGAAGTTCAGTTTGTCATTGCCATTTGCACCACAACTTTTAAACTTTTGCTTATTTATATTTCAACAAATACTTACTGAATGCCAGATGCTGTGCTAGGTGCTAGGGGACCCACCTGTCCCCTGTGGAGTAACTAAGGTATGATTTCTGCCTTTAAAAAGTTTACAACCTAACAGAGGGAACATATTTCAACATAATAAAGGCCATGTATGATGAGCCCACAGCTAATATCAGTGGTTAAAAGCTGAAAGTATTTCCTATAAGATCAGGAACAAACAAGGATGCCCACTCTCACCATCTTTATTCAACATAGCATTGGAATTCCTAATCACAGAAATCAGAAAAGAAAAAGAAATAAAAGAAATCCAAGTTGGAAAGAAACAAGTAAAACTCTCACTGTTTGCAAATGACATGATACTATACATAGAGAATCCTAAAGATGCTGCCAAAAAACTTCTAAAGCTCATCAGTAAATGTGGTAAAGTTGAGACTGGAGATATCACGTTCCCTCACTTCAGACTATACTACAAAGCTACAGTAATCAAAACAGTATGGAAGTGGCACCAAAAAAAGAAAACACATAGATCAATGGAGTTCTATGAATAGAGGACCCAGAAATAAACTCACACACTTATGGTTCATTAATCTATGACAAAGGAGACAAGAATATACAATGGAGAAAAGACAGTTTCTTCAATAAATGGTGCTAGTAAAACTGGACTGCTACATTTAAAAGAAAGAAATTAGAACATTTTCTCACATCATATACAAAAATAAACTCAAAATGGATTAAAGAACTAAATGCAGGAACAGAAACCATAAAATTTCTAGAAGAAAATATAGACAGAACACTCATTGACATAAATCATAGCAAGATTTTTTGGATCTGCCTCCAAAGGCAAGGGAAACAAAAGCAAACATAAACAAATGGGACCTAATAAAACATAAAAGCTTTTGCACAGCAAAGAAAACTATCAGCAAAATGAAAAGACAACCTACTGAATGGAAGAAAATATTTGCAAATGATATGACCAATAAGGGGTTAATATCCAAAACATATAAACAGCTTATACAACTCAACATCAAAAAAATGTTGACCCAATTAAAGAATGGGCAGAAGAACTGAATAAACATTTTTCCAAAGAAGACATACATATGGACAACAGGTAAATGAAAAGATGTTCAACATCATTAATCATCAGAGAAATACAAATCAAAACTATAATGAGATATCACCTCACACCTGTCAGAATGGTTATCATCAAAAAGACCACAGGTAACAAATGTTGGTGACGATGTGGAGAAAAGGGAACCCTCGTATATTTTTGGTGAGAGTGTAAGGTTGGTGCAGCCACTGTGGAAAAACATTTAGTTGTTCCTCAAAAAACTAAAAACAGAACTACCATGTGATCCAGCAATTCCACTCCTGGGTATACATCCAAAGAAAACAAAAACATTAATTCAAAAAGATACATGCACCCCATTGTTTATATAATAGCATTATTTACAACAGCCAGGATATGGAAACAACTTAAGCATCCATCAACAGATAAATGGATAAAGAAAATATGGTATAGATGTACAATGGAATATTACTCAAGCATAAAAAATAATGGAATTTTGCCATTTACAACAACATAGATTTGGAAGATATTATGTCTAGTGAAATTAACATAATACTCACAAACTAGTAGTGACCACTGGAAAGAGAGGAGGGAGGAGAAACAAGACAGGGGAAGAAAATTAAGAGGTACAAACTGCTACGTATAAAATAAATAAGGTACAAGGATATACTGTACAGCACTAGGGAATAATCCAATATTTTATAATAACTATAAATGGAATATAACCTTTAAAATTTTTGTATCACTAGGTTGTAAACTGAAACATATAATATTGTAAATCCACTATACTTCAATAAAAAAGTTCACAACCTACTTTCTATAATAAATCCAAAAATACATTTAAAAATAAAGGAAGGAAGTAATGAGTGAATAACATGGTAATTCAGTGCTGTGAGACAAGGTATCACAAGAGTGCATAATGGGGGACCAGGGAAAAGACCCAACAAAAAGTTGAGTCCCAGAGACTAAGAAGTGAGGGCCATGTAGAGAGGGAAAAAGCATGTTCAAAACAATGCAATGGAATCTCCCTGGGTGAGGAGCCAAAGAGTCTTCAAGGGAGCAACAGAGACAGATGAGTAAACTCGGAACTGGCTTGGCCAAATGTCCTGGCCCCTGCCTTTTGCTTGGATCTTGGCTTCATCCCCTTCTACCGTCTCACTTGCTCACAATGCTCCATCCAGACTAACTTTCTTCTATTTCTTAAGTGCAGTTCTCATTCCTGCCTTAGGACCTTTGTCCTTACTGTTTCTTATATCTAACATGCTCTTCCCTTGAGCTTTACATGCATGGCTTATTCATGTGGATGGAAATGCCATCTCATCAGAGAGCCTCTCCTGTCCAATCTAATACAACCTATTTAACCACGACACATCTACCTCATATTACCCCATTCTATTTTCTTTATATAGCATTTAGCAGTACCTGATAATTACACTTATTTACTTCTATGTATATTTAGCATCTATACTCCCCTTATAGGAAGATTCTGAAACATGAAACTTAACTCCTCTTTAGTTCACAACTCTGTTCCCAGCACACAGAATAGTACATAATAGATGCCTAATAAATATTGAATGAATGAACCAGAAAGTGAATTAAAGGTATGTCATGATCATATTTATAATTTGTAAAGGTATCCAAGTTGCAGTCAAGGGAGGGGTATATTAATAAAATCATATGATCCAGCAATCCCACTCCTGAGCATATATCCAGAGAAAACTGTAATTCAAAAAGACACATGCACCCCAATATTCATAGCAGCAGTATTTACATTAGCAAAGACATGGAAACAACTTGAATGTCCAAAGATGTGAGATATATATATATATATACACACATACACACACACACACATACACACACACACATACACAATGGAATATTATTCAGCCACCAAAAAAGAATGAAATGCCATTGCAGCAACATGGATGGACTGAGAGATTATCATATTAAGTGAAGTCAGACAGAGAAAGACAAATATCATATGATATCACTTATATGTGGCATCTTAAAAAAAAAGATTATATTTCTATTTACAGACTCAGGGACATAGAAAACAAACTGTGGTTACCAAAGGGGAAAGGGCAGGGAGGGACAAATTAAGGGTTGGAGATAGACACATGTCACTGTATATAAAATAGATAAACAACAAGGACCTACTGTATAGCACAAGGCACTATATGCAACTTCTTGTACTACTATATAATGGAAAAGAATCTGAAAAGAAAAAAATATATATATATGTATGTATAACTGAATCACTTTGCTGTATACCTGAAACTAACATTATAAATCAGCTACACTTCAATAAAAATGTTTTAAAAAAGAAACTAAATAATAGAGGAAAACAATTTGGACAAGAAATGATAAGGTTCTGAACTAAGGCAAAGGAGACGTTAGATATGAAAAGAGGAGACAAGTGGACAGACAGCGGGGTCAGTTGCTGCGACATGGATCCAAGGAAGAAGAGAAGATGGATCTAGTTTTGCATAAAGCACAGAAATATAAAGTGGGGATTTAGATCCACTATAAAGGAAACTTTCTGGGACTCAATCTTGGGACTAGCCCTATTGGGAATATAGTAATTGCATTAAATGCTGCTTGTACCCATAAAAAGTGGTTATTAATCTCTTCTTCCACACAATACCTGTGGAGGACTTTTCTTTATGAGGTTATATGAACTCAATCTCTACTTTGGAAAATTGAAATCGTTATTATTATAGTTTTATTATTACTACCTGTAGCTAGTACAAGTCCCTTTTAGAATGGATATAATTCACAAAAATGCAGCATAATACAAAGTTCTTTCTATTTGCTCTTTCCCAGATAGGTGTCTGAAATATAAATATTATGGAGATGAATTCGTATTTTCCAACCATAATCAGGTTTCTTATTTAATCTCTTAGCAAAATATTCCTATTGGTTTTCATCTCTTCTGATTCAGCTCATCTTTCCTACACAGAGAACTGTCTCCATGAAAAATTAAATGTACAAGTGGAATTATTTTTTCTGTGTGCAGTTATAAACAGATAAGCAGAGTCTACACCAATTGATAGTCAATAGAATCCAGTTTTCTAACTCAGGGGATCTTGAAAAGTCTGTGTTTACGTTTAAGGCCTTAATTTAAATGTTAATATTCAAAGAATTTGATGTACAGAAAAATGCTCTGACAATATGTAAAATGCTATTATCTATAATACACTGACATAACTGCCCCACCTCCAAAATTACTAAAAGCATAGTATACTTAGGTAACATCTCCAAAGATAAAGAGATAAACTGACTTTTTAAAAATTTTTCTTCTCTTTGAAAAAATATTAATCTTAGAGCTCAAAATAAGATGTAGATAAGAATCGTTTAAATAGATTCCAAAACCAGGGTGGACTTCTATCATTTCTTGCTTTAAGCTACAACTATGAAGTTGTTAATGAACCTATACTCTTCACTACATATCTAAACAACTTTCAGGAAAAGCAAAAATTGGCTGCCCAGCATCTGATACTTTAATACCAGTAAGGCAGCCCTAGGAAGTAGGCTCTATAGCACGTTTTTAAGACCCAAGTCAAGAAAGAAGAAAGGATGAGTAATCTGCCTGAATCTTCCAATCTATCTGATAACCTCCATCTGCACCTTTTATAAAATTTGTCTCCTGTAATTTTTTGTATTTCATATTTTCCTTTGAATTTTGTATCTTGGTTATTATATCCAAAGGGTATGACATCACTTCACTGGCAATTGGAAACCTGTCTGAAAAAAAATAAAATAAAATAAAAGAAGGAAAAATAGTATTATAAATGAATGAATATGCTAACTTTTCATAATTAAAAAAAAAAAAAAGGACGATTTTTTTTCCAGTTAAACTGGTAGGGATAACACCAAGGATTCCCTACACAAAGGTTTTTAGTCAGGTCTTTTTGTGGACTGCTCTGGAAGGCTTTTACAACAGAGTAGCCTGAGGCACAGAAAAGGAGGCAGGACATGTTTTGATAACTCCAAAATGGCTTACAGGCCCAGAAGCAGAGCATCTAAATACCTACCATGGGAAGTCATTAATTTAACAAGAGGTATTTATGGCTGCTTGATCAGAGACTCACAAAGCTTATTGTGACCAATTGACTTGCACCATCATTGGCCATAAGGCCTCAAGTCCACTGTCATTCCTTGACAGGTATTTTCCTCTGATATATTCCAATGCAATGTGAAACCCATCCCAATGCCAAAATTTCTACATTGCTTTTATTGGTTTTAGTCATTACTGTACTGAACCCAGTGCCATGCATAAAATGAGAATAATGTCTCCTTTGTTATAGCAATCAAACCTAGACCTGAGGTCAAGCTGAGGAACTGATACTGTACCATCGTACCCTCTCACCAGACAAGCTGTACACACCTCCTCTCTCTTCTTTCATCCTTAAGCTGAGCACACAAAAGCCATCATACAGATCTACTCGCACAACTCAACGTCCGTGGGTCTTCCACTGATACCCAAGAGGCATGGGGCTTCCCTGAAGCCTCCACTACCCTTCCCAACTACTGCTGCACTCCTACTCAGTTGGGAGTTAATTAACGAAAGCTTTTAAGAAATGGATTTTGTACTAAATCCCAAAAGGCCAGAAATTAATGAACAGAAAAAGACAGAAGCCCAACTGCTCTAGACCTTAGAAACACCTCCCATATAAGGCGTTCTTCCCCGAAAGCTTTCGACAGGTAGAAAGTAGTACATTTACCTCAATTGAATTGCTAATGTTTGAACAGATTCTCTTACACGCATTTCTAAGGTACTATATATTTTCTGCGAACCCAAACGAATGTTCTTAAAAGGGTTTTAGAACAGGGTCACAGAAAGCAGTGGCCCACAGAAATAAGTTCATATTTGCTCACATATATGGCTAAGGGAATGCATCACAGATCAATTGTGAATCTCATTATTAAGAAATTTCAGGCTGTCAGAACCTTAAAAGCCATATTTTCCCTATAACACACAGATGCATTTCCATTCACCTTTCTTATAAAGGTCTCCATTAGAAGAAAAAAAATTTGAATGACAATCCTAAAGAGAACTAGTCAACACTTTTATTTTTCCATACGAGTTATCTTGAGAGCTTCTATCATATATTCCATTACAACTTCTATGTAAGGTATGCTATGTAAGGTAGGCCAGATAAACATGTATGTTAGCTTTCCTTGGACAATGAACACTACAAAGAGACAAAAAAAAAAAAAAAAACCACTTCCCTTTTATTGCTTTTATTGTCAAAGGCTCCCAGGTAAATTAAGTGTTCTCCATAGTGGGTTGCTCATTCTAAGTAAACTTTCTTAGGAATATGGGCCCCCATTTAAGGTAGTGGTCTACTCCCTGAAGCAGCTGTAATAGTTTAAGCTTATCTCATCAATATTATTATCTTTGGTTTAACTATAGGGCAAAGCATTAGGGGGCTTTTCAACCCATGTTCATCACACACAAGTAATATGGCTATGATTCAAAACATAAATGCCTACAGAATCCAAGCAGCACAGGTAAGTGGGTGAGGATGATGGGGTGTAAGAGACAAAGCAATGTGGGAACTGTGAGGAAGGAATGAGGGCATATTCCATCATAAGGAGGCAGATGCTACTAAATTCTAGACACTTGTTGCTGTGAGGCAATGAGGACCCAGTGGAGGGAGGTGTACCAATGCTTAAGATAAGCTGGAAATGTGAATATGTTTTGTCTGTCTATGGAATTTCTCAATTTAAAATGTTGGCTAAAAAACTTTTGAGACTCTTAGCCAAACACATCATGCTTTCAGGTGCAAATTCAGTCAAAGGGTTGCCAGTTAGTTGCACCCTTTCTATGTTGATTGACTGTATATCCAAGTGTAATGTTAATTTTATATGTCAACTTGGCTAGGTCACAGTACCCAGATATTTGGTGAAACACATCTGGATGTTGCTGAGAAGATATACTGCAGAAGAAATTAATATTTAAATATAAAGACTCTGCATAAAGGAGATTACCCTCCATAATGTGAGTGGGCCTCATCCAGTTGAAGGTCTTAATAGAAAAAGACTTCTCTCCCCAAAATAGGAAATTTCTGCCACCAGATTGCCTTTGAACTTGAACTGCAACATCAATTCTTCACTGGGTCTTCAGCCTTTTGGGCTACCCTGAAGATTTTGGACTTGCCAACCTCTAAAATGATGTGAGCCAATTCCTTAAAATCAATCTCTCTCTCTCTCTCTCTCTCTTTCTCTCTCTCTCTCAATCTCTCTCTCTAGCTCTCTCTCCATATGTATATGGCTATATATAAATATATGTTGTTATAATTAATACAAAATGGAAACTGAACTTGAAAATTCCCTGAGCAGACAAAACCATTTTAGCCACATAAGCAAAACTTACTTTAGTTTCTGCAAAACAGGTGAAATTTAACTTTGGTTATTTCTTGTAAATGCCTCTGATAATCATAAAATAAACTTAAGTCATCTTTCTTAAAAAATGGTGTAAGATAATCACTTTTAACGAATCCCCTATCATTTGGAACTCTCCACTGTAAAAACCAATTATCATGAGTTAAACAACTTCCTCATTTTCTCTTTATAAGCCATCCTGTAACACCATGCCCCTTAGCTTCACATCAATTTTCAATTTGAAACCGCCTAGTTCCTAAACTGTTCTTATAGGCACAATAAACTCTTACTAAATACTATTTATTGATTTGGTGATTTTAATTTTACTTTTTATGGATTTCTTGAATATATATATATATTCTATCATTTCTGTTTCTCTGGAGAACCCTGACTAATTCACCAGTTTTGTTTGCTTGCTTGGGACAATTTTATGCCTATTTTCTCAGGATAACTAAGTAGTAAGAGTTTTACTCTCAAAATTTACAAGTTTGGATAATAAGTTACTTGACCACCCTAATTATACAGCTTTATCTCTGCCACCAAAAATGACTACATGCTAAATTCTACAAAGCAAAACCTAACCAGTCACTCTGCTCTAGCTCATTTGCCTCCTGGTACCTTCCTTCCAAACAAATTATAATTGGTTTCAAATAAAAGTTTCAGAAATATCATGCTCATCCCTTCAACTCTCTCTTTCTCACCCTCTGTCTCTCTCCTTAAAAATAACAATTTGAAACATCTCTTATTTGAATTATCTTTCTTTTTTTTATTCCTAATTTATATGGGGTTTTTTTAAGGTGAAGTACTTTTGACTTACAATATTATATTAGTTTCAGGTGTATAACATAGTGATTTAACATTTTTTATAGATTACACTCCATATAAAGTTATTATAAAATATTGGCTATATTCCCTATGCTGTACATTATATCCTTGTATATTATTTATTTTGTATCAAGTAGTTTATACCTCTATAATTCCCTTGCCATTTGAGATAACATAGATGGACCTGGAGAATATTATACTTAGTGATTGATGTTTTTAAATGGTAAACTACTTCAAATCATGTTTCTTTTATTCAGTTCTCAATCTAACATTACAAGACCCTTGACTCTTACTTTGTGAACTGCTCTTACCCAAGACTTTCTCTTGTTTTCCCCCTTTCCACTTTGTTTCTCACTTAAATCACTGTCTAAAAAGGATTATGGGAGTGGGAGGAACTTTGGTCTACATAATCATTCAAGGCCTCAACTACTTCTGTCTACCTATTCCAGCATCCCTAGGGTTTCCATAGAATCCTCTATATCTGACTGGTAGGTAAGGGGAGAGAAATGACCTGAAGATTAGACCAAGCGCCCAGGTCCACATTCTGTTGGTCAGACCCAGATGACCCATCTAACCGAAAGGAAGGCTGAGAAATATAGTTCAACTGTGTTCCAGGAAGAAAAGGAAGTAGAGCCTGGTGAACATATATAATGGGCCACAGCTTGCCTTCAATGTCTCCCTAAGATCAGTGGCATAATTATAAAATGCAATTTGGTAAATACTATGCTATGATGAGCATAGAAAAAGAAAAGTTACTAATTCCAGCCTAAAATGAACATAGCATATATAAAGTTAGAAGCAATTGCTTAGGGTTATAAACCTAAGAAAAAAGCCTTGCAATATTAATGAGAAACCAAGCTTCTTCCAATTCTCTTAATGAAATCATATCATTAGTAATTATCTCCTCAAATCTGTCCTGAACACTAATTCTAAAGGTCAAATTCTGAGATTCCGACAGGCTGCTTAAATTCTGAGAAATTTATTTTGAGAGTTAAATTCATTAAATTTTACCCAGTATAAACAAAACAAACTTTATGCTTCCTCATTCAATACATCTCATTAGCTTAAACAAGAATTTTTAATTCATTTTTTGTTTTTCTGATTGTTTGCTTGCCTTTACTTATATCAATTCTTTTTTGTTATTCCTAGTGTCTGTGTTACTCAATGGGACTGGCAGGATACAGATTTCATCTATCTTTCATATGTTGAGAGAAAAAAAGGCAATAAACAGTTTTGGAAAAACAGTCAAAACAGATTTTTAGTAGAAGCAAAGCACTTTGTCCTCCAACTCATTTTTTCCGTCTGTTAAATTTCCTCAGTCTAATTACAGAGCAAAGGGGTAAGGAAAGCTTCCAGTTCTCTTCACTAACTCCCACCTCAAATCTGCTCACATAGAAGAGCAAGATGTGAGAAATGGGTCAGATTTGCTGATATTTTATTGGATCACCGTTTCAAGAGGCAGAGTGGGGGGATTTTGATGTTGCCACGTGAAAGTTGGATTCTACATGGCAGACATTCTCTTTGGATGTTCTTCCTTCCACAAGGCTAGAGAAGAAAGACTGGGTGTAGGGACTGGTCTTCAACCATTAAGGTTCACTTTCTCTGTCTTCATCAAGCACTAATGTTTTTGAACTCCTTTTCTTGCTGGCTGTCATATTCTAAACTAATTTTTTTTATCATCATTGGAATGTTAAATCACAGGCTTAGACATGAAATTAGGGGGAAAAAATAGAGTAGATCTTTCTACCTGTTGGTTAAACTGAGTTCTCCCATTGGCCTTGCCTAAGATTGAGTCTGAAGCTTAAGAGTAATAAAATATGTGACCCAGCCTATTTTTGTCCATCAAGAATCGTGAGCATGGTGAGTGACAGTCACAGAACAGAATCAGTGGTTTAGAATTCTGAGTTCTTGACATCACTTAGTACTGTATTATATTTATAAAAATATCTATTTTAATTTTTAACAAAAACTTCAAGGACTACTTTTCCAGATATTGATGATATGATGAAAGGAAGAAAATCTGCCCTAAGGATGATGGTCAGCAGAAAAAAAGTGTATAGCACAGCTTTACAACATTAACCTCTAGAACAGATCTTTGTGTAAATTTCACAAAACTCCCTACTTATGCAAAATTACATTTACAAATTAGTTTGGCTACAATTTTTACATTTAAATATATAAAGCCTGTTTCAACATCCATCTATCACATACTTAAGGCATATTCCACCCCACAAGTACCTGAAAATCCCTAGGAAAGTAGCTGTCATTTTGTTTCAAAATGAAATTGATGGAGCAGCATATTTTTTGCTCACCATTGCCTCTTTCCCAATGTCACTCAATTCCCAAGTGATAAATGTAAACTGATTTTAATCACTATAGTCAAATGGGCACATACTTCAAGAAACTTCAAGGAACTTATTAAACTATAAAATAAAAAAGCTGGAATTTTCCATAGAGATCATTTGTCTACTCAGCTCTTTTAATGGAGATAGTACAAATTTTTAACCTTCAAATTTTGAGGTTGGAGATTTTTTACCTCTTTGGCAGTTAGGAATATATTAAAAACCATCACAAATGAAGAATTTGGGTACTGAAAGAGATAAAGACCAAAACATAGATGGTCTGAGAAAAAACTGATACAAAATAATGATGTATGACAACTACACCATTGTTTAAGAGTTTAACTATGGAAAGAAAAGTTAGAGACCAATGGCAGGTAGAGACTGTAAGATGCCTCAGAATTGGGTGGAGAAGAAATAAAGACATATATGTTTTAGGGTAAATGCTGGTGGAACATAAACATTTGAAGAAGAAATTTAACTTCAGTTTTACACAAATTAATATATTTTTAACAAAAAGAAACACCAAAATTTTGCTACTTTGGACTTACAATGTTGTATCTGCCAAATGGTTCTTGCGGGAAAATGTTTCTAATAACTTAAAATCATCAAATCTCCCATGTACATTCAGAGCCTGAGGCATAAGACAAAATCTTAGGTAAAACCCTCCCTCTACAATTTGAGATTCTGGAGGTGAAAATTCTTCTCTGCTATTTGGACAGGTGCAAAGAAAGCATTGTCTGAACTTAAGCAAACAAATGAAAGTATAACAATATTCTAATCCTTTGAAAGCTGAGGTTGTTCCTACTTCTGCTGGCATGGAGGAACACTGGAGGAAAATGGCATCAACCTGTACTTTTTCTGCTTCTTGGCATCCATGTTGCATCACTGTGCCTCTGCACCAGCAATCACCGGCAGGCAGCAAAGGCCTTTATGGTTTAATATTTATGCTCATCTGAGATGCTCTGAGTGAAAAAAAGGCAACCCTTCATCCCTTGAAAAATAGTCATTCATTTAAACTAACATGATCATTATCCCTGAGAGCCAGGTCACTGAATATAACAAATTTAAAACTGAAGAGAAAAAGGGCACTGCAATGCCTGCTTTCCAGCACACCAATGTTTTTAAAGTAATGCAAATGCCAGTATAATATTATAGCACACTCGAAGGTATATATATAAGTGGAATGGACTTTCTAAATAGACTTGCTCCTAAGTATTTCTTACATTGAGTTGATCATTTTGGTTCCATTTGCTACTGGTGTTTTGTTCTAATTTCTAGCAGTCAAGAAACATTCTCAGCAAAAAAGTATAAAAATCTTGTTCTTATTAGTTTGAACACAGCTCTTGAACTGAGTTAGTGTTTTTCACTCATATGAATGTCAGCCTGTGAAAGAAATGACTACGCTTTTGTGAGATGCAATTTTTAATGTCAAGTCCAGGAATTAGCTGTGATTTTAAAAAAAAAGTGTTGTAATATAAATAAATGTGAATCACAAACCCAAAAAGACCTACACACAACTCACAGGGAAACAAAGAAAAAGGAAAAGAGACAACTTATAGGAAACTTTGATTTCAAGTTACAAGAGAGTTTAGGTTATTGTTCAGTGTATTTAAAACAATATTGACAGATTAATGCAAATAAAGATACATTAATACTCATCAACATTGCTCTGTATTTTTAAATTTATTTTCTTGGCCCTACATTTGTAATCTTAGGGAACTACAAATTATAATTACCTAGTACTTTCTCTCAAAGAGTTGAATACTTAGGAGACACGAAAGACATTTAGTTACAAATATATAATCATAGGTACATAACCATAGGAAATTTTCAGTAAATGCAATTTAGAGCTTTTTTCAACACCCTTTATTCTGGTAAGTTTAAATGAAAATGTAAAATAAAAGATGAATTCAGGAAACCATTTTCCAAAGTGGATCACACTGGATATCAGTTATTTTCTTTGGAAAAATTGGGCAATCTGAATCAGTCAAGAGATGTGGGATAGGATCTCTGCCCTACCACATCCTAGCATTGGCTCTAGACAAGACTCTTCATCTTCATGAGCTGTAATTTCTCAATCCTTTAATTGGGGATCTTTTCATTTCCATGATTTCACCTTCCTAGTTAATAATAAAGGTACAATAGTAAGTATAAATTAAATTTACTGAGCACTAACTATGTACCAGATACTCTTCTAAGCATTTTACATATATTAATTTCTATAATACTCTTAATAACCCTAGGTATATCTTATATATGTTATACATTGTAATATATAGTAACTATTACATATGACATATTGTATATTAATATGATCATCATCAGGGAGATTAAGGAGAGAAAGCAGATCATATAAAGTCTTATAAGGACTTTAAATTTCTCTCTGGGTGAGACTGGGAATGATTTGGAGAGTTTTGGATAGAGGAGGGACATGAGCTGACTTTCTCTTTAAAAGGTTCAGAGTGCTTATAACCAAGAAGACAAGAGATACGTGTTGGCAAAGAAATGGAGGAAAGGGGACACTTATACTCTGCTGGTAAGAATGCAAATTGGTGCAGCCACTATGGAAAACAGTACGGACATTCCTCAAAAAATTTAAGATAGAACTACCATGTGATCCATCAATTCCACTTCTGGGTTATAACCAAAGGAAATAAAACAATATTGAAGAGATATATGCACTCCATATTTATTGCAGCTTTATTCACAATAGTCAAGACAGAGAAACAACTTCAGTGCCTGTCAATGAATAAATAAATCAAGAGTAATTTCGCCATGAGAAAAAAGGAAATCTTGCCATTTGCAACAGCATGGATGGAACTTTAGGGCATTATGTGTGATAAGCCATACAGAGAAAGACAAATACTGTACAGTATCATTTACATGTGGAATCTAAAAAATCTGAACTTATAAAAATAGAGAGTAGAATGGTGGTTACCAGGGGCCTGGAGTGGAGTGGAATTGGGGAGATGTTGTGTAAGAGTACAAACTTGCAATCAGTTGATAAGTAAGCCCTGGAAATCTAAAGCACAACATAGTGATTACTGACAACAATACTGTATTATAAACTTCAAAGCTGCTAAGAGACTAGATCTTAACTGTTCCCATTATAGAATGGAAATAATAATTATGTGACTTGATACAGTTGTTAGCTAATGCTACTGTGGTAATCATACTGCAATACATGAAAGTATCAAATCAACTGTTACATACCTTCAATTTACACAATGCTATATGTCAATTATATCTCAATAAAAATAATAAAAGAAAAGGCTCACTCTGGCTGCTGTGTTGGAAATATATTACTGAGGGCAGTAGTAAAAGCAGAGAGAGCTCAGTGAAGTGGCTTGATGATAATTCAGGTGAGAGATGATGGGGGCCAGCACCAGAGGGCAGCAATAGAGGGGGAGAGAATGTCTGGATTCTGATTGTATTTCAGAAGTTGAGTCAGTGAGATTTCCTGATGTATCAAATGTGGGATGAGGAAGAAAAAAGGAAAAACTGAGGATGCCGAAGGTTTTGGCTCAAATACCTGGGAGGATGGAATTGCCATTTACTGAGGTGTAGAATATTGTGGCTGGGGCAGATCTGAGAGGGAAAATCAGGAGTTCATGCTTATATACCCATGAACTGTCACTTCATCGTCACTCAGCAGGGCACCAGCAGCTCTACAGTGGCAGTTTTGGAGCGTGTAGGTGCCACTATTGCTGCACTTGGCAAAATGGCACCTGGAAGCCAGTAAGAGTATGTGCAGCTATTCCTCTAACCTACTGTTCTTTCAGGCTACACCATCCCTTCCTCACTCCTCACTCTGGCTCTGGTTGACACACTGAGAACCCATGGGTCATAACTCCCCACCTGGGAAAAGTGGCTCCATGCTGGCAAAGCTGCGATTCAGGGGCAGCTCCACTACACACTGGTATGTGTAGCAAAATGGGGCAGAGAGAGAAGGGGAAAAGCCATTCTCTTCCTTTGCATCATCATACATATATATTTTAAAGAGCTCAATAGTGGTGTTATTTGTGCTCCAAAATTCAGTTTCCCAAAATAGCTCCTCAGATTAGACTTACTTTCACTCCTTTCTCTAGGATCAAATATTCTCTGGAGACTGAACTAAAAACATATTTGATTAAGAGCCTCAAGCTTTGCTAAAATCATGATTATTAGGCCTGATTTTGGGTCAAATGCAGCTGTTCCCTACTTACTCACTAATTATAAATATCCCTATAACTAGGTAAGGTTAAACCCCAGCAGTGCAAATCAAGTCCTTTCCCAGAAGCATCTTCACCCCCAAAATGCAAACAGACTTTCCTTGGATTTGTGTTATCAGTTTTCCAGGCATGGGCAAATGTGTTTAAACTCCATCAACTGATTAATACAAGACTCACCGTATAATTTTCACTTTAGTGTCTTAGCTCTTTAATCCTCATTTTACAGATGAAACTGTGTCAGATCTGAGATTTAAACCCAGGCCTTTTTGACTTCAAGACTCATGAGTTTAATCACAAAACCAATTAGAAAAGCAAAGATCAAGAAAGATTGGGGATTATGTGGGCAGAAATGGCAGGAAATGAAGTGTATCAGTTCTCTCATCTGATTAAAATTTACAGTATTATCCTTGAATTAGACAATTAAAGCTTCAGGTGTGAATGTTTAGAAAACATTACAATAATCAGTAAAACTGAGTTTAAGATGATATTTTCCACATTACTGGAGAAAAATAAGGAATGTAGTATTTAGGGGCATGATCTTTATAGGCAGACATGCTGGGATAGAATTCTAATGTCTCTCCTCACTAATGGTGCAATCTTGGACACATCATTTACCTTGTTGAGCCATAAAAGACAAAGTCTTTCAGCTGACTTACAAAATAGAATGTAATACTGCACGTAAGAAATATACCTTTAGGGGGAGGGTATAGCTCAAGTGGTAGAGAGCATGTTTAGCATGCATGAGGTCTTGGGTTCAATCCACAGTACCTCCTCTAAAATTAAATAAACATATAAACCTAACTACCCCTCCCCAAAAAATAAAATAAAAAATAAAAACTTTGAAAAAAGGGAAAAAAGGAAATATACCTCTAAAAAGTAGAGTAAAATTTAGGCAAATACCAAACAAAAGTCAGGGCTGGCAAAAAAAAAAAAAGACTTCAGGCAAAAATGTGTAATTATGTAACAGGACCTTTCTGGTTAACCCCAAACTGACAGAATCAAAAGCTAAAGCAATAAGATAAGACATCCACTACATTCCAGAATAAGTAAAGAGCAGGAGCCAAACACTGTTTCCAGAACCTATTATGAGAGGGAATGAAACTGATTTGCTGCTCTCAGCTATCATCCCAACCAATCTATTCCCCAGCCCTGTCAGTAGGTATGAACAAAAGCCAGAGAAGAAGTAAAGGAAGGAGAGTGAGAGAGAAAAAGAAAAAGAGAGAGACAGAGATAGAATAAGGGAGAAAGAGAGAAAATTATCATTTCCTGAAATTAAGTAAGGGAATCACTCCAAGGAAACATTGTGCAGTGGATTGGCTGAGCTGTCAGAGCCTCACCTTTACCCCCAAAGCCTATGTGATTGAAAGAAAATTAGATAAAAAGAGCAGAGTAGAGAGATGTAGTAGAGCAGCCTGCACATCCACCTCATGTCAAATGAGAGAATGTGAGTTTCCAGCAAGTCCAATGGGCACCACAGAAGGCAGCACAGACTGAGTTGTCTTGAAGGTATTTCTGAAGAGGGCCACCTGCTGGGCAAAGATGTTCAGCAACAAGAGACAATGGATGTACTGATGGGACAGAAAGGAGGGAGATTTGAAACAGTCTGAGCTAGAACTTCTCTACCATATGAGTAACCTGTACAATGCATAGGCTTTTAATATCATTGACCAGAAAGGTCTTTCTGGGACTGCTACAGGACCTACTTGAGATAGCAGTATCATTAAATGTCATCAGGAAAAGAGAGATTCAAGAGAACGTGACTAAAGTCAATGACTGGAGAAAACAAAGTCATTTTCTTCATACTTCATGGAGCTTAGCCTATTCAATCACTATAACTAGTTTCAAAGGTAGTACAGAGAGTGGGCTTAAACTGATTAAAAATCTCACACACAGTGAAGATGGGCTAATCATGAACCTCTAGGTACTGAATGTAATAGTATCAAAATGTCACAAGCAAAAATGGACTCTGGGGCCGGATTGCATAGGTTGGAATTCTGATAAGTAACACTAAGCAAGTTATTTAAATTCTCTGTCCCTTCATTTCATAATCTGAAAAGTGGACTTAATAATAGGACCTTCCTCATTAGGTTTTTGTGAGGATCAAAGTATATAATATAACAAGTACTTCAAACAGTAATAAACACATAGAAAGTACTACATACATGCTAGCCAGCAGCAGCAGCATTATTATTAATGCTAGGAGAAATAGAAACACATTTGTGGGTGGAAATGTGAATAGAGCATTCTCAATTTTTAATAACTGAAAAAGAATCTACATAAAAAATAAATAATAAATATTTGCATGGTTAGAAAAATATTAATTACCATCTCAGGAAAAAACAGTAATAAAGAAATAAAAAAGTAAAAATATGAGTTACAAAGGTCTTGTGCCTTCCTATATAAAAAGCACAGTAGATACAAAAGGAATAAAACATCAAAAGAAAACAGAGTTAACAAAATGTAAATATACTGTATATATATAAAATTGTCAATATCATTATACTCAAGAATAAACAAAAATTGAATAAAGGGGGACTTTTAAAATGAACAAATTATTAAAAATTGAAAATTATTATCAATGTTAGCTAAATCACTAGGTAAAAGGCACCCCCATGCAAGTCTGCATAAATTGGTGCAAATCTTTTGAAAGCAGTTGGTTACATAAGCCAAAGAGATTTCAAAATGTCCTTGCCCTTGGAATTGAAAATTACATTCTTAAATTATCCAAAGGAAATATAGTGAAATACAGAAAATGTATAGACAAAGGTATTTAATGTAGCATTATTTAGAAGCAATATATATATATATATTTTGAATGTCCATGAATAATGTATACTTAGGTATTGAAGTATATGGATCTGACTATCAAGTAGTCATTTAAAATTAAGTTTTTGTTAAATGTGATTAGAAATTTCTGTTTTCAAATAAGTGAAAAGAAAAGGATATAAAGTTAGATAAAAAATAATATCTTAATTATGCAAATAACATACTAGTAAAATAAAGCGTAATATAAAGTGAATGCACAAAAATGTCAATAGTGATTATTTCAAGTATGTGAATCATTTTTTTCCTTAATTCTAATTTTGGTAATTTTAGTTTTCAATAGTGGGTATACATTACTTATAACCAGAATTCTTAATTTGTAATTTAAGTTTCAAATACCAGCAGAGTTTGGAAGATGGAAACAACCCACAGCCAAGCCCTCTCATCACTATGTATATGTACCTATACATGCACTGATGTGAATTCTCATTCAACGGGTACTATACTTGTCTGAAATATATTCCTTTAGCTACACTGGTTTCATTGTGCTGTTGCACTGAAAGTTTATCCTTTTAACCATTTTATTGCATTTCTTTGTAAGATAAATGTTTATCAGGGATACATTGCTCTTCTTGGTGACTATGCTATGGTGGAGAGAAAATGTATTCTTTAAGGTAGGTCAGTGCCAGCTCACCATATTCTTTCCTCTTTTATTTGGTTGTGACACATGGATTGAATGTTTTCATTAGTCTGAGACTTGGATCTTTTGCCTCCTAAATCTTTTTCTTTCCCTTGCCTGTTTTGTCACAGTTTATTAAAAGCACATTTTGTTCTGTGGAATTAGATTCCCATCTCCTTAGCTTGATGGGATTTTTGTCTCGTCACCTGAGAACTGTAGATTACAGGATAATTCAGTAATACTTTAAATCAAGGAATTTAATAAAACTGCTATGTTGAATACAATTTAAAAGCACTCTAAAATAGATTAGTCTAAAATATATGGACTGCCTTTCAGTTTCTATAAACTTTTAAAGATAGACTGTGAATATTTATGTGGGATAAAAATCCAGATTAAAAATTTAAATTATATGCATATATATGTATACAAAGGCACATATTACATAGATATCTGCAGACAGAACTCAAATTGAGTACCATGAAGTCAGAAAGAACACATGGTACAGGTAAAAAGCAAAAGCCCTTAATCTATCCTCATTTTTAGCCCTGCTCCTTCTTCCCCTCCCCCAAACCCTCTCATTATGCCCTCCCTTTTCCTCTCTTTCTCTCTCCTCTCCCTTCCCCATCTCCCTCTCACTGTGTGTATGTGTGTGTGTCTGTCTGTGTGTGTTAAAGAATTCTTAGGCTGTAATTTTCTATCTTTGTATGAAATATAAAATAAAATGGCCTAAAGTTGTCATTTACACTAATTTGGTCATTTTGATACATGCAAAAAAGAAAAATAATCCATTTACATTCTACCCATCTTTTCTAAAATAGATTAAAAAACAGGAAAAATTGCAACTTGAAATATTGCCACATACTGGTGATCCAGAGAAATGATGTTTCAAAACAAACAAACAAAAAACCTGAAATATTACACTAATTATTTTAAAGCTTTACCCAAAGAGTACTCAGAGTTAATTTTTAAGTGACTTTAGCAAGTTATTTCACTTCTCTGATCCTCAATTTCTCCCTTTTTTCAGAATAATAAATTGGGGTTTTTCTTAAAAATATAATGCTTATTATAAAAACCATCTTAAAACATACAAAGAAGAGAGATTACATGGGCAGAGATCTTCCATGGAGAGTGAATGGTTTGAGCCACATATTGGGCACCCTGGAATCCAACACTAGGAAGACAAGTCTCACTGGCTAGTAGGACTAAGAGGAGGGCTGAGAGAAGCCTGGAGTCCATTCATCAGGCATGTACATACGCTTGCTTAATCCTGAAACAGGGCAGAGAGGGCAGGTTGAAACTCCATGGGTTGCTGGCAAGTTTCCCCCAACCTTCCCAGCACATGCCCCAGCCTAAACTGAGACATCGCTCCAGCCCCTTGCTTCATTATGCAATTCTGCACTGGGGAGAGGGCTGTCCTGGTTTAGAGGAGATCTCTGCTATGAGATACAAAAGCAGCTCAGACCTACAGAGGTGTCTAAGCAGGACATGGGTAGCCATTACTGGCCTTTACACAGGAGTGCATCAGAAGTGGTCTAAGTCTCTGACAGTAGCAGGACCACTACAGCCTGTACCCTGACCCACACTGAACACCTTCACCAGTGCCTCTTACTCCAGCATTGTTCATCTCAAGGGTGAGGGGGCCAGTGCTGGGGGGAAAATCACATACAAAGAAAACGGAGTCACTTCAGACCTGAACCTCAGGGCTTCTGCCCCAGCAATGTGGAACCCAACCTTGCCCCCAGTAGAGCAGTGACAGCCACTGAGCAGAGGAGAAGCCCTAGCTGACACCTGGCTCTGGCCCTAGCCCATCCATCTCAAGCCCCTCTCCTACCAAGGTGATAGCTGCTAGAACACCCCGGGGAAGTCATGACTTGTATTGATGTCAGATCCTGCCTGTTCACCAAAGCCACTGGGAACATGCAGACTGTATAGGGGACACCACTTTAACATTGCAATAGGTATCTGTTTCACAGAGACAGAGAAACTTAAGCAAAAGGAGAAGACAGAGGAATTTGTTTCAATTAGAGAGCAATAGAAAACCCCTGAAAAACAACTAATAAAACAATTCACCAGATAAAAAGTTCAAAGTTTTAGCAATAAGAATGCTAACTGAATTAGGGAAAAGAACAGAGGAAAATATGAGAATTTTAACAAGGAATTAGAAAATATAAAAAAGAACCAGTCAGAACTGAAGAACACAATAACTGAAATGAAAAACACATTAGAAGGAATTAACAGCAGACTAGGTGATACAGAAGAAGGCATAAGTGACTTGGAAGACAGAATCATGGAAATCACTCAATTGGAACAGCAAAAAAAGAGGTGGGGAGAGTTTAAGAAACCTCTGGGACAACGTAAGTATACCAACATTCACATTATAGGAGTCCCTAGAAGAAGAAGGGCAGCATCAAAAATGCATTTGATGAAATTATGGCTGAAAACTTCCCAAACCTGTAAAAGAAAACTTATCAAGGTACAGGAAGCACAGAGGATCCCAAACAAGATGAACTCAAACAGACTCAAACCAAAACATATCATAATTAAAATGGCAAAGTTAAAGGTAAAAAGAAAATTCTAAAGGAAGAAAGATAAAAACAAAGAGTTACATAAAAGGTAACTCTCATAAGGCTATCAGCTGATTTTTCTGCAGAAACTTTGCAGGCAGAAGGGAGTGGCATGATATAGTTAAAAGTGCTTAAAGGGAAAAACCTAAAACCTAGGAGAATCTAGCTAGAAATATTATCATTAGGATTAAAAGAGAGATAAACAACTTCGCAAACAAGCAAAAACTAAAAAAGTTTATCAATATTAAACCTACCATAAAAGAAATGTTAAAATCTTCTCTAAGTGGAAAAAAAATGGGTTTAACAACAAGTATCTATAGGAAAGAAAAACGTATCACTAGAAAAAGCAAACATATATAAAGACTGAAGATCAACCACTTAAATAAGCTAATACGAAGAGTAAAAAAGGAAAATTCTAAAATCAACTGTAACTACAATAATCACTATAGGAATAAACATGAATGTATAAAATATGGTATTACAAACACAAAATGTAGGGAAGGGGAGTAAAAAATATAGATATTGTTGAATGTATTTGAATTGAAGCAAGTACCTGTTTAAAACAAGTAGATATAGTTATAGGTCAACATATATGAACTCCTTGGTAACCACAAATCAAAAACCTACAGTAGATACACAAAAACTAGAGAGAAAAAAACACAAGCATAATGCTAAAGAAAAGTGTCAGACCACAAGGAGAGAAACTAGAAGAAAACAACAAAGAAAAACTACAAAAATAGCCAGAAAAACAAATGGCAAAATGGCCATAAGTATACACCTATCAATAATCATTTTAAATGCCGATGCACTAAGTATTCTAATCAAAATACACATGGTGACTGACTGGATTAAAACAAAAAAAGACCTGTCTATTTGCTACTTACAAGAGACTCACTTAAGAGCTGAAGACACACAGAGATTAAAAGTAAGAGAATGGAAAAATATTTTATGCAAATGAAAACAGTAAGAAAGCAGGGGTAGCAATACTCTTATCAAAAAAAAAATAGACTTTAAAATAAAATCTACAACAAATGACAAAGAAGGGCATTATATAATGATAAGGGATCAAAACAAGAAGAGGATATAACACACATTAAGTACATATTCAACTAATAAAGGAGCACCTAAATAGATGAAGCAAATATTAACAGACATAAAGGGAGAAATTGAAAATAATACAATAGTAGGGGACCTTAATACCTCACTTACATCAATGGACAGATCATCCAGATAGAAGATCAAAAAAGCAATAGTGGTCTTAAAAGACATATTAGAACAGTTACTAGGAGTCAATAGGTATCTATCGGACATTCCCTCCAAAAACAGCAGAACACATTCTTTTCAAGTGCACATGAAATGTTCTTCAGAATAGATCACATGTTATACCAGAATACAAGTATCAACAAACGTCAGAGGACAGAAATTATATCAAGCATTTTTTTCAGACCAGAACAGTATGAAGCTGGAAGTCAAGCACAGGAAGGAAAATGGAAAAAGCACAAACACATGGAGGCTAAGCAACATGATACTAAAAACCAATGGATCAATGAATAAATTAAAGAGAAAATCAGAAAATACTTTGAGATATACGAAAGTGGAAACACAACACTCCAAAATCTACGAGATGCTGCAAAATAAGTTCAAGATGGAAGTTTATAGTTATACTGGCCTACCTCAAGAAACAAGAAAAATCTCAAATAAACAATCTAACCTACCATTTAAGGAATTAGAAAAAGAAGAGCAAACAAAGCTCAAAGCCAGTAAAAGAAAGGAAATAATAAAGATCAGAGAGGAAATAAACAGAACAGGGGTCAAAAGAACCATTGGAAAGATCAATGAAATCAAGAGCTGATTTTTTGAAAAGATAAAGAAAATTGATAGACCTAGCCAGGCTTATCAAGAAAAAGAAAGGTGAGGTGACCCAAATAGAACAAAATGATAAATAAAAGAGGAAAAATAACAACTCATATCACAGAGATTTAAAAAAATCACAAGAGAACACTATGAAGATGTATGCTAACAAATTGGACAATCTAGAAGAAATGGACAAATTTCAAGAATCATACAACCTTCCAAGACTGAACCAGGAATAGAGAATCTGAGCAGACTGGTTACTAGTAACGAAAATAAATTTGTGGAAAAAAAAAAAATCTAAGCAAACAGAAGTCCAGGACCAAATGACTTCACAGGGGAATTCTACCAAATATAAGGAAGAGTGAATACTTATCCTTCTTAAATTACTCCAAAAAATTGAAAACTCAAATTCATTCTACAAGACCACTATTACCTTAGTACCAAAATCAGACAAAGACATTGGGCCAAGATGGCGGAGTAGAAGGACGCTGGTAGCTCACCCTCTCCCACAAATGCACCAAGACTCACATCCACAGACCCACTCAGCCAGCCAGAGCACCTGCTGGAACTCTGACAGAACATCATCCTCTTCAAAAGATAGAGACGCCAAAAATCCAATAGGAGAAAAGGAAAAAATTAAGAAAAAAAGGCAAAACAGAGCAGGACAGGTCCTGCGGGGAGGGAGCGGCAAAGGAGGACTGGCGCTCGTTCACTGGGTCCCCCCTCTCCAACGGAGGGGCCAGCGGGACAGAGGAGGAGCCTCTGAGGCTCGGATCTGTACAGAGCAGCCCTTGACCAACAGAACTAAGTTAAACGGGCAGAGAGGGTTCCCGCGACACCCAGCCCGAGAGGTGGCCCGACAACTGGAGGCAAGGCCAGGCTGCCCGAGCCAGGTGGAGGACGGGGATGGCTGCACTGAGGCAGCCCCGGGGGAATGCAGGGGGCTGTGCACCATGGCTGTGGGTGCACAGGGCAGAACAACCTGGGCACTCCATAAAACAACACGGCTGATGTGCCCTGGGGGGAAGGGGGCATACCCCAAACTCTGAAAACCCACGGAAAGTTTTCGGGTGAAGAGAGGCGGGGCTCAGGCACAGCTGCCATATCCTCCGGCGCTTAGCACCCAGGAGGGGGTGGGGGCGAAACCTGCATCCGCCCCTAAAGATTTAGCAGCCTCAAAGGCCAGATGGAGACTTGTCTACAGCCAGAGGCAGATAGGATCCTTCAGTCCTGGTCCCCCAGAGAACTTGCTCCGCCAAGACAAACAAGGAGCTGGGTTTTGGCCTGGAGCAGGGACAGGGCTGTTCCTCGGTCTTCCCGGAGCCCGCCTGCAGAGCGCCAACCCGAGGCGGAGCTCGCAGCAGCACAGAGCAGCAGAGCGAAAGGTGCCGGGAGAGGGCAGGCAGCCCCCTACCTTTCAGGCAGGAATGCTGTGCTGGGAGGGGGCGCAACACCCCCCTCCCACCTGGCGAGTCTGCAACATCTGACTGCAGCATTGGGAGGGGCAGTGACCCGCCCGCCCACAGCAAAGGAGAGCTGCACCTGACCCAGTGTTGGGAGGAGGCGCGATCTGCTTGCCAACAGGCACTGGGAGCAGCACAGATGAGGGTGCCAACGGAGGGCCTCTGAAAACAGCAAGCTGAGCTTCCAAAACAGGACGAAGACAGAAACACTTCACATTAAAAGCACACAGTCTCCAGAACACCGACCCCCCCCCTTTTTTTTTAAATCTGTTTTTATCTGTTCTATTTTCTATTACCCTTTTAATTTTTACTTCTTAAACAATTATATATACCCTCAGGTTTAATCCCTTTTAAATTTTTAAAAAATATTTTATTATTATTTTTAAAAATTCTGCTTCAACTTGCTCTTCTATTATTCATTATACACTGTTTTCAAACCTTTGTTTCTCCCTTCTTTTAAAATTCTTTCTCTCTCTCTTTTTTTTCTTTTCTGTTTTATTCCTACATAGGCATTAGATAGATAAACTCCATTAGGATGACAATAGATAACTGATACTCCATAAACCACAGTGCCAGAGAGGTATGAGCAAGATGAAGAAGCAGAGAAACCATTCCCAATTAAAAGAACAAGAGAAATCCCCTGAAAGAACAATCAATGAAATAGACATCAATAGCCTGCTAGATCAAGATTTCAAAAAAGGAGTGATCAAAGTATTCAAGGAACTAAAACAGATAGTGTTTAGACATATAAAAATGTCAAAAATGAAATTGAAGCTATAAAGAAGAGCCAAGTAGAACTGGTAAACTCATTGGCTGAGATGAGGAATGATCTAATGGCTGTGCAAAGCAGACTAGATAATGCAGAGGAACGAATTAGTGACCTAGAAGACAGAACAATGGAAAGCACCCAATCAGAACAGCTACAAGATAAACAAATAAAAACAAATGAAAATAGCATAAGGAACCTATGGGATAATATAAAACGTGCCAATCTTCGCATAATAGGGGTCCCAGAAGGGGAAGAAAGATCAAAGGAGATTGAAAAGGTTTTTGAAGAAATCATGACTGAAAACTTCCCAAACTTAAAGAAGGAATCAGATATCCAAGTACAGGAAGCTCAGAGGGTCCCAAATAGGAAGAACCCAAACAGACCCACACCAAGACATATCATAATTAAGATGGCCAGAGTCAAGGATAAAGAAATGATACTAAAGGCAGCAAGAGAAAAAGCAGAGTGAGTTACAAGGGAACCCCCATAAGGCTCTCAGCTGATTTCTCTACACAAACACTACAGGCCAGAAGGGAGTGGCAAGATATATTCAAAGTTCTGAATGAAAAAAAAGATGCAGCCTAGGATGCTTTATCCAGCAAGGCTATCCTTTAGGATAGAAGGAGACATAAAGAATTTCACAGACAAGAGAAAGCTACAAGAGTTTAGCAACACTAAACCCATGCTAAAAGAAATATTGAAAGGTCTACTCTAAATAGAAAAGCAGCAGGATGCTACAGAAATGAGAAACTCACAACTGGAAAGGTGATAATTCATGAATTACAAATAAAAATAAACACAAAATTCTAAAAGAAGACATACAAATCATTGAGAGTGGAAGAGGGAGGCAGGAAAATATAGAATTTTTTTTTTCTTTCTTTTTTAAATTTTTTGTTCTTGGTAGGATGGGTTTGGGATCATGTTACTATCAGTTTAATAAAAACAGTTATACTAAGGGGCTAAAAGACTTACAAAAAAGGGTAACCACAAGCGAAAAACTTACAAGGGAGTCACAAAAACTAAATAAAATCCATGATAATACAAAGGAAAATTACCAAACCACAAAAGGAAGAAGAAAGGAACAAAGAGGAAATACCAAATCAACTGCAAAGATAAATGCAAAATGGCAATAAACACACACCTATCATTAATTACTGTAAATGTTAATGTACTAAATACTCCAGTCAAAAGACATAGAGTGGCAGACTGGATAATAAAGCAAGAACCTTCAATATGCTGCATACAAGAGACCCACTTTAGGGAGAAGGACACATATAGATTGAGAGTGAAAAGATGGAAAAGGATATTCCATGCAAATGGAAAAGCCAAAAAAGCAGGTGTTGCAGTACTGATTTCAGACAAAATAGACTTTAAAACAAAGGCCATAAAGAAAGATAAAGGACATTTTATAATGATTAAAGGAGTGATACAAGATGAGGATATTACACTCATTAATATATATACACCCAATATAGGAGCACCTAAATACATAAAACAATTACTAACAGAGATAATGGGGGATATTGATGGGAATACAATCATAGTCGGAGATTTTAACACAGCATTAACATCACTAGACAGATCTTCCAGACAGAAAATAAATAAGGCAACAGAGAAACTAAATAATACAATAGAAAAATAAGATTTGGTGGATATTTTCAGAGCATTACACCCCCCCCCAAAATAGGACATACATTCTTTTCAAGTGCACATGGAACATTTTCCAGGATTGATCATGTACTTGGGCACAAAAGAAACCTCAGCAATTTTAAGAAGGCAGAAATTATCACAAGCATCTTTACTGACCACAATGCCATGAAACTAGAAATCAACAACAGAGAAACAAAGGAGAAAAAAAGGAAAGCATGGAGATTAAACAATATGTTATTAAAAAACAATGGGTCAATGAGGAAATCAAAGCTGAAATTTAAAAATACCTTGAGACAAATAAAAATGAAAGCACAACCACACAAAATTTATGGGACACAGCAAAGGCAGTGCTAAGAGGGAAGTTTATAGCAATACAGGCCTTCTTCAAAAAAGAAGAACAATCTCAAATAAATAATTTAACCCACCAGCTGAATGAACTAGAAAAAGAAGAACAAAAAACCCCCAAAAGGCAGCAGAAGGAAGGCAATTATAAAGATTAGGAAGGAAATAAATAAAATACAGGTTAAAAAGACCATAGGAAAAAAATCAATCAAACCAAAAGCTGTTTTTTTTGAAAAAGTAAATAAAATCGAAAAACCTCTGGCCAAACTCACTAAGAAAAAAAAGAGAGCACAAATTAGCAAAATAAGAAAGGAAAATGGAGAAATTACAACAAATTAAATAGAAATACAGAATATCATATGAGAATATTATGAAAAACTATATGGAACCAAACTGGATAACCTAGAGGAGGTGGACAAGTTTCTGGAAACATACTGTCCACCAAGACTGAATCAAGAAGAAACTGACCACTTGAACAAACTGATCACTAGAAGTGAAATCGAAATAGCAATAAAAAACCTCCCTACACATAAAAGTCCAGGACCGGATGGCTTCACTGGGGACTTCTACCAATCATACAAAGCAGAACTCATACCAGTCATTCTCAAACTTTTCCAGATGATTGAAAAGGAGGGAATACTCCCAAACTCATTCTATGAAGCCACCATCACCCTGACACCAAAACCAGGAAAAGACACTACCAAAAAAGAGAATTATAGGCCAGTATCACTAATGAACATAGACGCCAAAATCCTCACCCAAATATTATCAAATAGAATCCAACAACACATAAAAAAGATTATACATCATTCCCAAGTGGGGTTCATCCCAGGGACACAAGCGTATTTCAACATATGCAAATCAATCAATATAATACATCACATCAACAAGAGAAAGGACAAAAACTACATGATCATCTCAACAGATGCAGTAAAAGCATTTAATAAAATTCAACACCCATTTATGATAAAAACTCTCACCAAAGTGGCTATAGGGAACATATCTCAACATAATAAAAGCTATATATGACAAACCTACAGCCAGCATAGTACTCAATGGTGAAAAACTCAAAAGATTCCCACTAAAATCTGGGACAAGACAAGGATGCCCACTATCACCACTCCTATTCAACATTGTCTTGGAAGTCCTAGACACAGCAATCAGGCAAGAGAGAGAAATAAAAGGGATCCAAATTGGAAAAGAAGAGGTAAAAGTGTCACTATATGCCGATGACATGATACTGTATATAGAAAACCCCAGAAGGTCCACACGAAAATTACCAGAGCTGATCAAAGAATTCAGCAAGGTAGCAAGTTACAAGATTAACGTTCAAAAATCAGTTGCATTTCTTTACATTAATGATGAATCAACAGAAAAAGAAAGTAAAGAAACAATCCCCTTTAAAATAGCACCCAAAGTAATAAAATACCTAGGAATAAATCTAACCAAGTGGGTGAAAGAATTATACACAGAAAACTATAAACCAATGATGAAGGAAATTAAAGAAGGTTTTTAAAAATGGAAAGATATCCCATGTTCTTGGGTTGGAAGAATCAGTATTGTTAAAATGGTCACACTGCCCAAGGCAATCTACAGACTTAATACAATCCCTATCAAATTATCCAGGACATATTTCACAGAACTAGAACAAATCATAATAAAATTTATACAGAACCATCGAAGACCTAGAATTGCCAAAGCCTTACTGAAGAGAATGAAAGAGGCTGGAGGAATAACTCTCCCAGACTTCAGACAATACTATAGAGCCACAGTCATCAAGACAACATGGTATTGATACAAAAACAGACATATAGACCAATGGAACAGGATAGAGAGCCCAGAAATGAACCTGCAAACTTTTGGTCAACTAATCTTTGACAAAGGAGGCAAGAATACACAATGGAATAAAGACAGTCTCTTCAGCAAATGGTGTTGGGAAAACTGGACAGCAGCATGTAAAGCAGTGAAGCTAGAACACTCCCTTACACCATACACAAAAATAAACTAAAAATGGATCAAAGACTTAAACATAAGACAAGATACAATAAACCTCCTAGAAGAAAATATAGGCAAAACATTATCTGACATACATCTCAAAAATGTTCTCCTAGAACAGTCTACTCAAGCAATAGAAATAAAAGCAAGAATAAACAAATGGGACCTAATGAAACTCACAAGCTTCTGCACAGCAAAGGAAACCATAAGTCAAACAAAAAGACAACCTATGGAATGGGAGAAAATTTTTGCAAATGAAACCAACAAAGGCTTGATCTCCAGAATATATATAAGCAGCTCATACGACTAAATAAGAAACAACCAAACAACCTAATCCAAAAATCGGCAAAAGACCAAAACAAGCAATTCTCCAAGGAAGACATACAAATGATCAATAGACACATGAAAAAATGCTCAATATCACTAATTATCAGAGAAATGCAAATCAAAACTACAATGAGGTATCACCTCACACCAGTCAGAATGCCCATAATTCAAAAATCCACAAATGACAAATGCTGGAGAGGCTGTGGGAAAAGGGGAACCCTCCTGCACTTTGGTAGGAATGCAGTTTGGTGCAGCCACTGTGGAAAACAGTATGGAGATTGCTCAAAAGACTAGGAATAGATTTACCATATGACCCAGGAATCCCACTCCTGGGCATATATCCAGAAGGAACCCTACTTCAGAATGACACCTGCAACCCAATGTTCATAGCAGCACTATTTACAATGGCCAAGACATGGAGACAGCCTAAATGTCCATCAATAGATGCCTGGATAAAGAAGGCGTGGTATATTTATACAATGGAATACTACTCAGCCATAAAAACTGACTACATAACACCATTTGCAGCAACATGGATGCTCCTGGAGAATGTCATTCTAAGTGAAGTAATCCAGAAAGAGAAAGAAAAATACCATATGAGATCGCTCATATGTGGAATCTAAAACAAACAACCAAAGCATAAATACAAAACAGAAACAGATTCATAGACATAGAATACAAACTTGTGGTTGCCAAGGGGGCAGAGGGTGGGAAGGGATAGAAGGGACTTCAAAATTGTAGAATAGATAAACAAGATTATACTGTATAGCACAGGGAAATATACACAAGATCTTATGGTAGCTCACAGAGAAAAAAATGTGACAATGAATATATATATGTGTATGTGTGTGTGTATATATATATAACTGAAAAATTGTGCCCTGCACTGGAATTTGACACAACATTGTAAAATGATTATAAATCAATAAAAAAGTTAAAAAAATTGTCTCAAAAAGAAACAAATACCTACTAATAAACTTAACCAAGGAGGTGAAAGACCTTTACTCTGAAAACTATTATACACTGCTGAAGGAAACTGCAGATGATACAAAGATATGAAAGTATATCTCATGCTTTTGGATTGGAAGAAGTAATATTGTTAAAATATCCATAGTATTCAAAGCAATCTACAGATTTAATGCAATTCCTATCAAAATATCCACAATACTTTTCACAGAACTAGAACAAATAATCCTAAAATTTATATGGAACTACAAAGAGCTCAAATTGCCAAAGCAATCTTGAGGAAAAGGAACAAATCTTCTGACTTCAGACTATACTATAAAGCTACAGTAATCAAAACAATATTGTACTAGCATAGAAACAAATACATAGATCAATGGAACAATATAGAGGGCATAGAAATAAACTCACATACTTAATCTATGACAAAGGAGGGAAGAATATGCAATAAAAAAAAGACCTAACTGGTGCTAGGAAAACTGGACAGCTACATGTAGAAGAATGAAATTAGAACATTTTCTCAGATCACATACAAAAATAAACTCAATATGTGTTAAAGATTTAAATGAAAAACCTGAAATTCCTAAAATTCAAGAAGAGAACATAGAACACTGACATAAATCATAGCAGTGTGTTTTTAATCTGTATCCTAAGACAAAAGAAACAAAAGCAAAAATTTAAATTTATAAAAATAAACAAATGGGATATAATTAAATACAAAAGCTTTTTGCACAGCAAAGGAAACCATCAACAAAACAAAGACAACCTACTGAATGGAAGAAAATGTTTGCAATATGATCAATAAGAGACTAACATCCAAAATAAATAAACAGCTCATAAAACCAGTATCAAAAAAAATAATTAAAAAATTGCAAAAAGACCTGAATAGGCATTTTTCCAAAGATGATTACAGATGGCCAACAGACATATGAAAAATTGCTCACCACTGCTAATCATTAGAGAAATGTAAATCAAACCATAAGAGATATCACCTCACACCTGTCAAAACGGCTGTTGTCAAAAAGTCTACAATTAATAAACGTTGGAGAGGATGTGGACATATGGGAGCCCTAGTACACTGTTGGTGGGAATGTAAATTGGTGCAGCCATTATGGAAAACTGTATGGAAGTTCCTCAAGAAACTAAAACTAGAATTACCGTATCACCCAGCAATTCTACTCCTAGATAAATATTCAAAGAAAACAAAAACAGTAATTCAAAAGATATTCACCCAATGTTCATGGCAGCATTATTTACAATATCCAAGATATGGAAGCAATCCAAATGTCCATCAACAGAAGAATGGATTAAAAAACTTTAGCACACACACACACACACACACACACACACATACAAGTATTACTTAGCCATAAAAAAGAATGGATTTTGGTCATTTGCGATAATGTGGATGGATCTAGATGTTATTATGCTTAATGAAATAAGTCAGAGAAAAACAAAAACTCTGATATCATTTGTATGTGAAATCTAAAATATAAAACAAAATAATATATATACAAAATAGAAGCTGACTTAGAAAACTAACTAATAGATACCAGGGGGAAGGGGGAAGGAGCAAGATTAGAGTATGGGATTAAGAGACACAAACTATAAAATAAATAAGCAACAAGGATATGTTGTACAGCACAGGAAAATATAGCCATTATTTTGCAATAACTTTAAATGGAGTATAATCTATAAAAATATTGAATCACTATGTTGTACACCTGAGTCTAATATAATATTGTAAATCAACTAATACTTCAACTATACTGTCAAAAGAAGCAAAATGAAAAGTAATCATCACTAAAATTAGAGAACAATATAACATACATTTGTTCAGGCATATATATACAGAAGGAACAGAGATAAATGGTGTTCAAATTAAAACATAGTACTTATAGTATTACTGAATAAAATGTACTGAATTTGTTTCCTTGAAGTTTAGAAAGTAAAAAAAACAATAATAAAAATGAAATACTGAAGTTCAGGTGAAATATTTTTGTTTCGAGAGTTATTAAGTTCTAAATGAACCTTTTGGTGTTAAAAAATGCAAAAAATATAAGGAAGTACTTGCCATTTTTTTTTTCTTTTGCCTTCCAATGTTACAACAGTGGAGAGTATAAGTGACTTTCCACTCTGAAAGTTGAGAAAGATATCATTCTTCCTCCACCTCTCATTGTTGTTAAGTTTCTTATCATTTTTCTTTTGACAATGTTTGAAAAAAATTTATTCTGTTCTAACAGCCTAATTTCTCCAGGTGTTAAATTTTAGAGCACTCAATCTCTCTACTCCTTTGTCACTAATATCAAGTCATGTGAAGGGGATGAATGTTTGTTTATAAAGGGCTTTTGCTTGCTATCAAACAATGATCCACATTGTATTTTAGATTTAGAAACTGGTTGAGTATTTTGTCTAATTTAATCTTGTACACAGCTCCAGCAGGTAGATAACACTTGTAACAAACATTTCCTGCACCAGAGGTTACTGTGAGTTTTTATATCTGAAGTAAAGACAGGTTCAATTTGTGATTATCTTTTTCCTACAATAGCCTTGTTTTATGACTTTATACAATTATCTGAAACATGCTTTACAAACCTTGACATCTGTGCAAATATAGTTTACATTTCAGAGAGAAAAAGAAAATGTCCCTTATAAAACAATTCAACCACAGAGTACGCATTTCTTCTTCAAAGAACTATTTTAAACTAAAAAAAACAAAATCACAGACACAAAGCAGGAGAGAAGATTGGTGGTTACCAAGGGGCTTGAGGTGGGGGTTTGAGGAAATAGGTGAAGGTGGGTTAAAGGGTATAAAATTCCAGTTATAAGATAAATATGTTCTGGGTATCTAATGTACAGCATGATGACTATAGTTAACAATATTGTATTGTATATTTGGAAGTTGCTAAGGAAAAAAAAAAGCTGTATCTATGTGTAGTGACAATGTGTTAACTAACCTTATTGTGGTAATCACTTCACAATGTACACTTATATCAAATCAATCAATCAGTCAATCAACAAAAGTTAATCATTGACCACAAACTACTTCCTATAAATAAAGAAAGTAGTGAGTGATTTAGGGGAAAGAAAGAATACTTTCAAGAAACTGAAGAAAGAAAATATCACATATGATAGAGAACTGAGTAATCAAAAGCAATTAGATATGGAACCTTTGACTCAGCTTGACTACTCAGGGCATAGGTTTTATTCATCCCCAGCTTTCTAATATATTTGTTTCTTCCAGTTTTCTAGTTAATACAAAGAAAGTAATTTATAACACAGCCCATGAATAAAGTATTTTCTAAATTATTTGCTTCATAATTTCCCTTTAATGAAAGCAAGTTCCCTTCTTAAATAGAAACTTGTATTTCCTATTTCATATTTTTTCTAATTAAGAGGAAGCTTATACTATTCTTTTCCCACAGTACTGTATCTCCTAAGTATATACTGTTCAGAAGAAATGCCTGTTGCAAATACCCATCTCAGCAGGGTATAAAATTCTCAGAACAAAGTTACTTTTCTTCAAAACATTATTAACATATTCTCACTTTCATATGACATTAGATGTTGCATTATTCCTTTTACTATGGCTTCTCCATCCATCTTTTGGTTGGCTAGATGTGTGTATATGTAATTGGTTCAAAATAACCACCCATATTTTAGTTTTCCATTATTTCAAGTTTGAGAAAGGCCTGCCCATTTTCTTTGATTTTTTAAAATGAAAATATGGATCTCACTTTCTTTACTATAGAATGAATAGGTCACATGCTATCATCTCCTTGCATTGAATATTGCTGGAGAAATGTGATCAATACTTTATTTCCCCTTTATAGTTGATTGGATTGTTTTTCTACCTGGATACTAAGGTTTTTTTTTCCTTGAAGTTCACTAACACATCTAGAATATGACTCAAATTAGGTTTGATTTTATTGGTTTTACTTTTATTTCATAACATGGAATATCCTTTTGATTGTCAGATTGATTTTATCCTTTATGTTAAGAAAAGTTTATTCAGTGATTTTCTCTTCCATTTGTTGTGTTTCCTGCAAACTTGTAATGTTTAAAATTTAATAGGTGCAAACCTCTAAAGTTCGAAATCATAGACAAGGTGAAAACTATATAGAGATACGTATTTTAAAAGACAGTAGGTGCTTAAATAAATACATCATATATTTTCCTCCTCCATTTTAGTTTTGAAATGCTTTTAATATAGTAATTCTATGCAGTTTTCACTAGTGCACCAACTTCAGTCTATGTGATTTTATAACTTTATAAACGCAAATTTGTGCAAACCTACTGAACTTTAAATATCATAAATTTTCAGGAAAAGCAACAAAGGAAGATAAAATGTAATCACTGAATAAACTATTTCTAACACAAAAGATGAAATAAGTCTGCAAATCAAAAAGAGATTACATGTTTCAAATAAAAGTAAAACCAACCAATCTAAATTGAGGAATATTCTAGTTGAGTTACTAAAATTCAAGGGGAAAAAAAACAATACTAAGCACTTTCTTTCTTTCTTTACTGGTTTATTGACAACCTCTACCTTTGAAATATTTATGAATACAGATATTTCTGTTTATTTTGTTCTCTACTGTACCCTGTCCTAGACCAGTGCAAAGCCCATTGTGGTAAGAGTTTAAATGAAAAATACTTAAGTTACCAGGTTGTTATATGAGATAACATATTATGAGGATGAGAGAAGTTAATATTTGTTTTGCTTCTATTAATGCTAATCATTTTACTTCTATTTTAACACATTTGATCATATAGAGTAAACACTGAGATTTCTGTTTTACAGTTGAGGAAACTGAAGTTTAGAAAATTTAAGTAAGTTGCATAAAGTCACAGAGATAACTGTAGAAATGACAGAAAACCATGCTATGACTTACAATCCATGATCCTTGCACTACACAATCTCTCTGAAAGTATATAGCATATGGTTGATACTACTATCATTTGTTTTCCTTTTGTTATTATTTGCGTCCCATTTTCGGTAAAATTTTACATTTTCAAAGATTATATTTCCTCCTGACTGCTGTGTTTCAGATTCTAGGTTTTGCAAAAGGTAACACTGCATGAGGCTAATCACTAAAGGGCACTGACATGAAGATTATGTTTTCATAAACTCAAATTAAATGAGAGAAGTATATGATAGAGTTCTTTAAATATTAATTGTATAGCTGTCCTCATTTTCCAAAATAGATATCCTTCAAGTACCTCTGCTTAAAAGTGACTAAAATTTTCAAGTCTACCTAGATGCTTTTTAAAGAGACATATAATAAATCTTTCACTAAGGGGAAGATTCCTTCTGCTTTTAATTAATTATTCCCCCAATAATTAGCTTTGTAAGTTCATATTTATATAATTGGATTTAATTTGTTCAAATTATTCTACATCTAGTTAGTTTTTCTTCCTCTATTTTCATATGTTCTGATATTTTATCCTTCAAGGACTAGTTAAAATGGTTTTTCATAGCATTTCCTTCAGTCACTCAAGCCAGATGTAATTTTGCATTTTTTTTCTAAATAACGTTAGTATTTTATCTGACTTATTTTGGTTCTTATTATTTTCTACTTTGTATCCCTCCTATTTTAGTGCAAGCATTTAGAAAGCAAAAAAATATATTTTACATTCTCATAAAATACCCCATGGAATCTTCAGTATGCTTTTAATATAGCAGTATCCAATAGGTGTCCAATAACTACTGATTGAATGCTCAAATTGGTATTTATTAGAGTTGTAATATATGAAACTAAAATATTGCTGAATACTTAAATGCTATATTAAATACTCTTTCAAAAGTATACTTTATAATTGCTATTCTAGTACTTTCTATTATATCAACAAATTTCCTTAATTTACTGAATATACGAGCATGACATTTTTATAAAGAGATGGGAGCATTTACTAAATATGTGTTCATACATATTTGGGGGAAATATCTTTCTGAATACAGAGTATGTTTCATCAAAATTGCTAAATGCTAATATTCAACTATTCTTTTTTAATAATGAGTGGATACTTACTTAACAGCTAGTTCAAGAGTAGTTGTATTAAATCCTAACGTAAATTAAATGGCTATTTCAGACACTCAAACGGGTTGCTGCTAAGTCTTTAATTACTGTTGCTCTCATGCCTGGCCTTTCAAAACTTCCTAGGGAAGCAGATACTTAGATATCTGCTTCAAATTTTGTGTTAATTTTATTTAAATTTTTAATTAAAATTCAATATTGGGATAATTAAATGAATATAATTTACTGAATTCTATTGAGAGTTGCTTTCATGACTTGAGGACAATGTTGAATATGAATGTTCAGAATACTTGTATAGAATAAAAGTTGCCAAAGAAATAAGGAAATTCTGATAGAGCCAAGTTCTGGACCTGGATTTTGGTGTATATGTTTTGCCAAAAATTGAATTACCTCCAACATAGCTATGAACCTGGAACTTGTCTTCCAGTGAAAAATAAAATAAAATACGTAACAACCCCTGATTATCACTTCTGGCTGGAGGAGAAATACTTAGGCACATTTAGTTTTTATAACACTTCCCTAGAATGTATAATTTACCATGAATTAGAATTTTTACTTTTAGCATACATATTCTTTTCTAATTTTTTCTTACATTTATCAAAATATTTTTGTGCACTAATAAAATATTTTAAGTTAATATTAAACAACATGTACTTTCATACCTTAAACAAAGGCTTTATTTGCATTCCTAACTGGTTTGACCACAACAAAAAAATGTCTTTCAAATCATTTTTGAATGGAGAAAGTTAATCTTGGCGGAACAAAATTACAGTCCCAATATTCCAACTTATCACATACATTTACAGGGCTCTTTTATTTACAAAATAGAGTATCCCATTTCATTCTCAGCACAACCCAGTAAGAGTGCAGGGCATGTTTTACACATGAAGGTACTGAGAGTTGTAAAGGTAAAAACGAATTGCCCAAAATCATACCAAAAAATAATTCCAGAACCAGAGCTAAAAACTGATTCTTCGGTCAGTGCTTTTTCTATTGCCTCCTCTTCCTATAAATACAAGACTCAAGGAACAATCATTGCAGGTAGGGTTTCAGTCAATAAAAGTAAAGAGGTATTCACAAAATAATTCAATAATTTTTCATATATTTATTGAGCACTTGTAATGATCGTGATACTGTTTATGATGCTCTGAGAAATACAGAAATCACATTTTCATGTACTTATGTATTTAATTATCTATTTATTCAATAAACATTTTTTAAACACATACTGTGTGTCAGGCACTGAGAAAAATACAGAAATGAATAAAATACATCATCTACCTTCATGGAGATTATATTAGGGTTGTGATGTCAAACATAAAAAATAACTATAATGAATATAGTGAGTGTCCCCAAAAAGACATATTTATAAAGTCCTAGGATATCATAGTTGGAATAAAAATCTCTGCCTTAGAGTTCAGGAAATATTTCAATGTAAAAATGGCTTTTAGCTGCCAATTTTAGCCAAAAACACACTTAAATCTTTTATTATAAAAATTAAAGCTTATTAAAAAGAAAAAAAAATCATAGTAAACCCTAATAACATATGACTTGAAGTACAGTGATATCTTTACTACCAACAAGAAGCGTTTCCCATAACAAAATGCAATTAGAGAAGGTAAAAAATGTGAGATATACAGAAAGTGAAAAAAAGAAGATGACAGTTAAATCATGGAAATAAAACACAGACAAACCAAATTACTGCTTATCTTAGTATTTTCTTGACTATTCTCTGTATACTCCCTACCCTACCTGGGACCTACTGCATTCCAAACAAATAATATTTTGTGATAAGATATCCTCTGGCTATCAGTCCATTCCCCACAGTACTTAAGGCTATAGACTACAGATGTGAAGCTTGCTGATGCAATCTGTTGAGAATAGTTTGAATATTCTGCTAACACTGAAATGTTAAGTGGGTAACTAACTTTTAGCCTTATGTTTTAAAATAAACAATGAGTTTTATGAATGCTTGGCCATCCTTGATTTGCTTTGATATGCTCCTGACTCTTGTCTACACTGATCTAGTGCTATAAAACTTAGTGCCCAGGACATCTTAAGGGAAAAGAACTTATATCATTTGTTGGGATCATCGAAGCAGAGCTGAATCTACCCTAATTGGAGAGGAAAAGACAAAACAGTCTAAGAACTCATGGCTACTGAACAATGGTCTGTACCTATAGGGACTCCTTCTTTACTCTCAGTTAAGTGCACTGGGAAAAGTGAGAATCCCTCAAGTCACCTCTTTGGCCCACTGATTTCTTCCTGACTAGGTCTTTGTACAAAAGGGAACAGTATTAATGTTTGCTTAAATATCATACATATATTTTTATAATAGTCATCCTGACTGATACAAGGTGCTATTTCATTGTGGTTTTTATTTGCATTTCCCTGATGATTAATGAAGTTGAGCATTTTTTCATATACATGATGGCCATTTGTATGTCTTCTTATATTCAAGTTCTTAGCCCATTTTTTAACCAAGTTACTAGTTTTTGGTTTTTTGTCTTACTTTGTTTTTTGTATTTCTTACTATAGGGTTATAGGGATTTCTTGCATATTTTAGAGATTAGAAACAAAAGACAACTGTTGGTAAGGATGTAGAGAAACAGAAGCCCTTGCACACTGTTGGTGGGAATGCTAAATGGTGCAGCTGCTGTGGAAAACAGTGTGGAGGTTCCTCAAAATATTAAAAATGGAACAACCATATGATTTAGCAATTCCACTTCTGGGTATTTATCCAAAAGAATTGAAGTTGGGATCTCAAAGAGATATTAGCAATCCTATATTCATTGCAGCACCAAATATTGACTTTCATAATAGTCAAAATGTGGAAACCACCTAGATGTTTATCAACAGAAGAATGGATAAAGAAAACATGGTATGTACATATAATAGAATACTATTCATCCTTTAAAAAGAAGAGAATTTTGTGATATGTGACAACATGGATGAATCTTGAGGATATTATTCTAATAAGTATAATAAGCCCATCACAGAAAGATAAATTCCACATGATTCCACTAATATAAGCTTTCTAAGATAGTCAAATTCTCAAATTCATAGAATCAAAGAGTAGAATGGTGGTTGCCAGCATCTAGGGGACAAGGGGAGAAAATGGTGAGTTACTAATTAATGTGCACAAACTTTCAGTTAGGCAAGATGTATAGACTCTATAGATCTGCAGTGCAACAGTATACAAGTTAACAATAATGCATTATACACTTAAAAATTGTTAAGAGGGTAGATCTCATGTTAAATGTTCTTTCTACAGTAAAATAAAATGAAATTAAAATGTCAAGCATATTTTACCCCACATAGGTAGGTATCTCTGTGAAAAGGTAAAAGAACATGCCCTTCTGAATTCATCCCTGAAATTAAAAAATTACACCTTACTCAGATTAATACACTGAAAAAGTGTTCTTGGTTTAATACGGCACCACTAGATTACTTCATTGATCTTAACATCAAGTCTGACCTCTTCTAATGTATATATCAGAATAATATGAAATTTCTAACAGCAATACCATTCGTTACTCTTATTTTCCACTAAATTAACATATTATTAAAAGATCATTTATTGATTGCCTTACAATGGCAACCATTGATCTAGGAGTGCTGGAGAATATAAGGATGAATAAGATAGAATCTAAGGACACAGTCTAGAGGAAGAAAGAAAATTTTGAACAAACACCTAAAAACGGAATCCCACTCGTGCTATAATAGCACTGTGGGTAAATTGCTTCATGTATAAAACAAAGGACATGACTAGCTCTGCTCAAGTCAAGAAATGCTTCAGGAGGAAGTGATTTCAACCAGAGTCTGAAAGAGCAGGAGTCTGCTAGGTGAAGAAGAAAAGGCTCTTCCCACACAAAAAGAACAACAGGTAGAGCCAAGTCATGGAGTGAAGGATTAACTGGAAGAATACTAATGCTCCCCTTGACTTGTATATGGGGACACGGTGAGACAGGAGACTGGAAGAGTCTTATTTAGAGTAAATAATGAAGAGCATAGTTTATCTTGCCAAAAACAAAGTCTGATCCTATCCAATTGATATGGAAAGGATTTTTAATAATACAAAAGTATTGGAGAATGTAAGTACAGAGACAAGGCAACTGGTTAGAAGATTCCACCAATGCTCAGTGGCCTCCAAAAGTTTTTGATCATGCAATCTTATCAGTAAAAAATTGAGCCTGTACTCTCTACTACAGGCATATCTTATAACATATATTGACATATGTAAAGTACATGTTACAGAGTTCACTTGGAAACTTAAAAGGATAAGAAAAATAAACAGAAATAGAAATTCTAAACTGTTTTCTCTGACTTTCAAGGAGCATCATCAAATGTGTGTGTATCCCTTTTCAGAGATTGCTGGACTAGATGATAGTTTCCGAGGACAAAGACAGCAGGAAAGGAGAAAAGAGAAGGGCAATGAAAATGACTTAGAAAGCAGACTCGAAGAAGGTGGTAACTGGACACAGGGATGCAAGAACAAGGAAAAACTGAGATTTTTTGTTTGGATTGCAAGTTTTAACATGTTTTGGGAGAGGACAGATGAGAAGAGAGAAAAACTAATTTAGTTTGAACTTGCTGGTATAAATGTCTTTTATATAAAGGTGTAGAGCTCAGAAGAGCTTGAGATACAATCATTGAGAGTCATAGGCATTAGTTGCTAACTGAGATTCTGAAAAGGATGAGATTGTCTAGAGGGGGATAGTAAAGAAAACAATGGTTAATAAGCATGTAGGGAGAAGGTTATACTCTGTTTCGAGAAGCCAAGGGAAGTTGGATCCTCTCTCCATAAAAATGCACAGCAAATATTTTCTAATTAATTTTAAGGAATTCCAAATCATAAAAAGCGAAGACAAGGGAACACTATTCAGGAAAAGGAATACACATACCCCAATATAATGCATCATGATACACAGGCTATGTATATGATGAAGTATATTTTAAGAAATCAATTTTATAGTCTTGTAAGTTTAAGTTTATAGTCTTAGAAGTATAATTGCATAAATTTAGGCCTCAAAATACCAAGCAAAATCTAAAGCAAGCATAATAAATAGATCCTTTTAAACTCTAATTTCAAGCACAATGTAAACTGGGCAAACGTGAATTATTTTTTAGTGGGTAGAGTAACTCAAGCAGGGAAATGTGCCTTTGTCCAGCTTAGGAAAGGAAGCACACACACTTCTCTTTATTATTAAATTCCTTTTCCAAGATGGTTTGCATAAGGTAACAAAGACTTAATAGTGAAAACAGAAATAAGTATAATGTGCTATTTTCCTATGAAGACAATACTCCGGCCCCACCATCGGTGGAACATGAACTTTTGAATTATTTCCCATGGGTGGCAAAAGACTTGTGTTGATCCATCCAATTTCTGTATTTAGCAACATTCTGTTTAGAAAAGTTACCAATCCACATCTCTCCTCTTCAATTTGGAAATTCTCTGAGGCAACTGTGCAAAACTAAATCAAAAAAAAAAAAAAAAAAAAAGGCCTATGTTACCTGAATCCACTGTACACTTTCAGTAACTTAACCTGCAGAAGAAAGAAAATTAAATTCTCACTGAAACCTTAGTCTCTTATAAAATTAAATCAACACAATTGTTTTGCCCTATGGTTTCATCAAACTTGACTGTAATTAATACTATGAAGTTGTATTTCAAAATCTCACAGGAAACAAATAGGAACTAAAAACTTTCACCTTTTGTTTGCTTGGAGCATTGGCTGTGATTGATAATCTTCAGGTCTCTAAAAAAGAAAAAAAAAAACTTATATAGGTTTCTATCCCATAATAAGCAAATAAATATCTACAGAGGACAGAAAGGGAAGAAGCCACTATCCTTCACAGAATATTTTTTTTTTCTCAAAATTCCACCATGAACGGACAAAATCACCTTAGTAGTGTTCTTAATTTCTTGGATTTCATCAGCTTTCTATTACCTCCAAAAGCAAACATTCTGACTAAGAGGCTCTGTCATTAGAAGTTGAGTTCTTATTGGGCTCATCCATGCGAATAATCAAAGGAATTGGAGGACTTCAATTCCAGTCAGCATCTTATGCCTGATTTTATTTAACTAGAGTTCCCTTGGCCTTAGTGCCCCTGAAAAGAGCACTTTTTTGTCCTTCACTTGAATGGACCAAATGTTTTAGATGTGTTCTTCCTGACACTTGGAGGCCTGAGCTAACAGCATTTGATAAAAGATGTCATTGATTTTCATTCTACTAAGTAATTTATTTGGGCTACCTTTTTTTTTTCCTATGGACTTCAACCAGTTGGGGAGTAAAGTTTAGTGGCCCCTCTTGCTCTCCACTTTGTGAAGCATGGCACACATAAATAATTCAACTGCATTTCACAGGGGAGGTCAGGAGGAGAAACAGTGCATGCAAAGGGAACCTTTGTGGAAATGGCTGCTGGGTTTTCCAGAAAGAGCTCAAATATTTTAAGAATGCCTAGGTATTAGGACAAATGGACTGGGAGAAGAGGAGGAAAGAGGAACATAGCCTGTTAGGAGAAAAACATTTGGTTTGTTTCTAGAAGAAAATCATTGGCACTAACTATCTTTTGGAATGCCTTAATTCTTACAGATAAAAGTACAGCAAAGTGCTAAAATTTATTTCAATAATCAGGGGATTGTCAAACTTTTTAACTACCTGTCCATAAAAAGCACTGACCAATCAGAACATATATATAGTAACACCTATATATAATAATATAGCATTTCAAGATTCAACAGTTATTGAGCATCCAGTATTTACCCACCTGTTCTAAGTGTGCTTATGTGCTTGAATTCAATTAATGAGGACTGCAATCTTTTGAAAAGTATTATTTTATTTTTGTTTTAATAAAAATAATAATAGTGAAAGGAGTAAAATACCATACCGAGCTAGCTAGTAAGGGAGAGATTTTCAAGTCAAGCTCCTTAGTGTGAAATTCAATGTCTTTTAACTCTCACTTTTTTCTCTCCTCCCTCTCCTCTGTCCTTACCTTCCTTCTTCCCTCTCTCCCTCTCTCTCTCTCTCTCTCTCACGAACACACAGGCACACTCACATGTGCACATGTATAGAGAAGTTTCAAAGTCCTTTTCATATTAGCACCTGCTGCCTCTTATTCTGATGTTATTAAATAGTGTCATTTTCTAAAGTGCCTGGTGAACTGCTGTTTACCAAACATTTTTTGTGATGTATAATCTACAATTTATTTTTCTGTATTTTTTTAATTGAAGTATATAGTCAGTTCACAACGTTGTGTCAGTTTCTGGTGTATGGCATAATGCTTCAGTCATACATGAACATACATATATTTGTTTTCATATTCTTTTTCACCATAAGTTACTATAAGATATTGAATATAGTTCCCTGTGCTATATAGTATAATATATACTATATTACATATAACATATATATAATATATTATATATTACAATATATATTAATTAGTATCTTCAAATCTCAGACTCCCAATTTATCCCTTCCCAACCCTTTCCGCCTCTGGTAACCATAAGTTTGTTTTCTACGTCTATGAGTCTATGTCTGTGAGTCTGTGAGTCTGTTTCTGTTTTGTAAATAAGTTCATTATGTCTTTTTTTTTTTAGATTCTACATATAAGTGATATCATATGGTATTTTTCTTTCTCTTTCTGGTTTACTTCACTTAGAATGACGATCTCCAGGTCCATCTATGTTGCTGCAAATGGCATTATTTTATTCTTTTTTATGGCTGAGTAGTATTCCATTGTATAAATATACATCTTCTTTACCCAGTCATCTGTCGATGCACATTTAGGTTGTTTCCATGTTTTAGCTATTGTAAATAGTGCTGCTAGGGACTTTGGCATGCATGTATTTTTTTGAAGTAAGGTACCCTCTGGATATATGCCTAGGAGTGGGATTGCTGATATGGTAAGTCTATTTTTAGCTTTTTGAGGAATCTCCATACTGTTTTCCATAATGGCTGCACCAAACTACATTCCCACCAACAGTGTGGGAGGGTTCCCTTTTCTTCACAGCCTTTCTAGCATTTATCATTTGTGGACTTCTGAATGATGGCCATTCTGACTGGTGTGAGATTGTAGTTTTAACTGCATCTCTCTGATAATTAGTGATATTGAGCATTTTTTCATGTGCCTTTTGGCCATTTGTACGCCTTCATTGGAGAATTGTTTGTTTAGGTCTTCTGCCCATTTTTGAATAGAGTTGTTTGTTTCTTTCTTATTAAGTTGTATGAGCTGTATATATATTCTGGAAATTAAGCCCTTGTCAGTCTCATCATTTGCAAATATTTTCTCCCATTCCATTGTTTATCAAACTTATAATATGAAAATTAAGACACTCTGTGCTTCAGATCAGTGCCACACAAAGTTAAATAGGAGTTCCACTGGCCTTGCTACCTGAGTTTCAGATAATTATTTAGTAATTCTGATCATTACACTGTTCATACCTAACCATTTCTGCCCCACGGTTACCTGCCTCAGCCTGGCTTATTCAATCTTAGCTCCATTATTTTGGTGGTGACCCTAATGTATATACCCCAATGTCATACTGAAGAAACTACTTAAGTTCTCCTTACAGATTACAGAATTTGAAGTCTCCAAGCAATGCTTTTTCATTTCTTTTAGAAAGCATAAAGTCTCTGTGATAAGCATTTTAAAGGTATTTTCATATTACTTATTGCCCCTTGTTTGCATGTAAGTATTTTCATTGAAAAATTGAAATAACCACAAGCATTGAGATCACAAAGTACCCATGCCCATGCAATGTGCTCTTGACTTAAATTCTCATTAAATACCCACAGAAATTCTTCAAGGAAGGTATCATTGTCTTAGTTCACTTGGGCTACTATAATAGAATACTATGGACTGGGTGGCTTTGTAAACAACAGAAATTTATTTCTCATAATTTCAGAGGCTGGAAAGTCCAAAGTCAAGACACTGACAGATTCAATGTCTGGTGATGTTCATTTCCTGGTTCATAGACAAACATCTTTCCACTGTCTTCACATGACAGAAACAGTGAGAGAGCTCTCAGGGTCTCTTTTGTAAGGACATTAATCCTATTCATGAGGGCTCCACCCTCTTGACCCACCTCCTAATCACTATCACAGCTCTACCTCCTAATATCATCACATTGGGGGTTAGAATTTCAACATATGAAATTTGGGAGGACACAAACATTCAGTCCATTGCAATTATCATTCTCACTTTTATAGGTAAGAAAATAGACTTGAGAGGTTAAATAAATTAAGTAAGGAAGCTGTTAAGTAAAAGATCCAGGGTTGGAAAATAAATCTATCTGATTCTGAATTCTAGATTATTTCCTCAGTAAGGCCTTGACTTCACAAGTTTGTTGTATGTGATTTGCTTATTAAAAGCATGTAAGAGAAATTACCAATTGCATGACCAATATTAATGCAGCTACCAATTGCACAAACTTTGTTGAATGGGCTTTTTCCTAAGTCACTATTATCAAAACATATCACTTAAAGAAATAATTACTGCTTCCACCTGGAAAACAAATTTTGAGCCTACATTTGTATAATTTTGGACATTATAATTGAAGAAAATTTGAAGTTCACAACATAGAAATTTCCTGCTAAATCACGTATACTCCATCTATAAAGAAAATGCAATGCACTGGTCAGCATAATATATTCTTTTATTTGTCTGCTTTCAGAAATACAGCTTTAAAAGAACCTAGAGAATTCAGATCTGTGGATAAAATGTATAAGCAAAAATAAAATTACCTCTTTTATTTATAAAAAAATTAGACTTAGCATTTGGTCATTCCTCATGTTCATACTGGTATCAAGTACTAGTGTCAAACATACTATTATTAACTCCAGATATTTCTCTCTATACTGATAGTTACTGATAGTCACACCTCCATGAATAAGTATAGGAAATTTTCATTCAAGAGCATGTCAGTATGTCTGAGAGATCCATTATTTGAACAACAATGTTATACCATCAGTCAGAATCCTTGGAGCAAATTTAGAGACCACTTAACTTGTTTTGTTTTTGTTTTTTTTTTTTTTTTGACAAGGCCAGAGGCCAGAGCTCTTCAAAAGGGCTTTACATAAAGATGTCAAGGACTAAACAATCATCACTCCTTTTAAGCACTTATCATCTCAGCATTCTTCCGATGTGGGGAAACTTTACACTTTATAAGTCTTCATAGCAGGAGAAATAGATCCCAGAAATGAGAAAATATAAGCATTTGCTTCCCAGGTTCCCTTGAATCTGGGATGTAAACATGGACCTGAACTCTGCCAATCACATGCATCCATGTCAGGCTTCAATTCAAAAGCTAGTCTCTCTAGCTGGCAGCACTAGAGTTACCATAAGGTTGAGAAGTTGGCAGAGTACAAACTGTCGCAACTGGCATTCAATGAAGGCAGCAACAGTTTCATCATCAGGCCAGTGCTGAAGTGTGGCTTGGGTGTAAGTTGCACTTAGGCTAGGCCTCCTGTCTCCCAACTGTACTGAGACCTCTCTCATCCCTCTAATAAAATTTTATCTTGATAAAATTAGTTGGAGTTACTGCTTACCGCTGAAAAACTGTTGATAAAAAACTCTGTCTCTATTTTACAACAGGATCAATAGAAGCCTTTTTGCTAATGGGAAGTAATGGAGAACAACTGTTGAATCAAACTGATCATTTATTGAATGTTTATACCTATTAAATAATTTTAGCTCTAGTAATTACCATTATTAGTATAGTAGTCAGAGTCTTGAAGATCTTTTTCTAGGACTATCCCTGCTGCATTTCTCTTCCTTTTATCATGAGTTGGATTCAGCCCATCTGCTTCTCCCTTCTAACATTACTCTATTTTTATGATAAATTAAGTGATATGAAAATGGTTGGTTCAATATGTCCCAACCCATCAATAAGTTGCATGTGGCTCCTAAGGATCAACAGTGTTAAAGTGGCTCCAAGAAAATTGGTTACACTAACGTTCAGCCCTAAATCTTGCAAACTGGCACCATGAGAATCAGCTACAATCCCCTTTCTGCTTTCTAAAGGAAAAAGTTTCTGAGCTCAGGTTATTGGATTCAGGCAAGCTAACATCTAGTCAGTCTTTTTCTCTATCTTATTCATATTAACTATATATTATCTAATAACTGTAGCTGACCTTCCTCCTTCTACCCCCTGTCCAGACCTGAATCAGGGCCATTATTTGATTTTGATATTATCGATATTTATGCACAGAAATATGCTCTTACACTAAAGAGTCTACCAATATAAATTAGTAATTTTAATTTGAGCAAAACCAGACCCCCCAAAATTGATTTTAACTAATTAACAACTTTCAGTTCAAATAGATATTAGGAACTGATTAAACACTAAGTTATTATCAATGTGGAGGAAAAATAAATTGCATATTTTAAGTTTAAAAACAGTTGTGTTTTAATTAATTCCTTTTTGATCTCAAGAGAAGCGGTGAGTTTTAAAATTACTTTTCATTTTTTTTAATCACCACAACTTTTTGTCATTACTAAGGTCCTCCCATTCGAGGTCAATTCTTAATAATATTTCTGCATGTAAACATTAACATTTTGAGTAAAGTTGCTTTAAATGATTTTGCCTTTTGATTTTTACACATAGCTCTTAAATACAAAGATTTTCTACATGCACTCTGGAGAAAGACTTTCTACAACTATCAAATTTAGTTTTTAAACTGTACTTTTAATATATCATTTTAAAAAAGCTGGTGAAATATACACGTAGTTTTTAAAATCAAGACTGTGTCAAATTGTGTGGATTTAAATACTGTCTTCACCATTTATTAGATCTTTGATCTTGGGTAGGTAATTTAGTATTTCTATGTTCCAGTTTCCTAAAATGAAAAATGAGGATAACAATAAAAACCATGTCTTAGGTTGGTATGAGAATTAAAGGAGTTGTTATACATAAAGCACTTGGAATTTTGCTAGCATAAAATAAATGTGCAATAGATGTTAGCTATTATTACTATCAGTTTTGTTCCAGATATGGACAGATATCAGATATAGTGAAATGCAAAGAATAGGCGCCTTGAAGTCAAAACTACTCATATTCAAATACTGGAATGTGAAGGAGATGTAAAATCTGTGTGCTTAAATTCGGATCTGAATAGTAATATTTATATGGAAGAATTCCTACTGCCAAAACCACCTCTGCGTGGCAAGTGTTGGAAATGCTAAAATATATATATATATCCTCTGCTTAAAAAGATATCTCTTCTAATCATAGATATTTCAAGATCCCTACTGAGCTTTGCACACACAAACCTTTTGTAAATGTCTACAATGATACCTGCACACATCTGCTTTATTTTTTTTCTTAGAGTAACACTAACTCCCCTTGTCCACTCATATTTAAACCTTCATACCAAAAGTTTCCACTTAAAAGTCATGCTCTTCTTTCAGAAAAGAAAAAGGGATTTTATCTTTCACAATACAAGTATCTTGTGAAGTTGAGTTGCTGTCCTTATTGTTTACCCTTTCTAAGACAAATGTGTATTTTATAGCTGAAATCAAGATGAATCTTGTGACCTCTGTGCCCAAGCTCACAACTGTACCATAACAAAACCCTCTGACAGTTCTGCATACTCAGCTCTCTTGGATGTGGTTGTAGAGATAATTTTGTGTCTTGGTTGGGTCCCCTGACCTGAGACAAGGACTAAGTGCATTCAGGTTATTTGGGAGGTGCAGAAATGCAAGCAGAGAAGTAAAGAGGTAATGTGGAGTTGCAAGGAACAGTGGAAAGAGGTGTATTAAGCCCTAGAACCAAAACCTTGAGAATCAGGAGCACTGATGTCACATGAGTAGTTAGTCCCAGGAGGTCACTGAGGAGTCAACTCTACATTACAACCAGGCACAGTTCATAGTCTGCATCTACATCCAAAGGGGGAGCAAGGTAGAAAGTCACTGTCATGAAGGCAGGAGAAGATGGATGTCTCAGCTCAAACAGAATGAACAAATTTATTCTTCTCCCATGTTTTTGTTCTATTCAGGCCCTCAGCAGACTGAATGATGCTCACTTGCATTGGGGAGGGCAATCCACTTTACTCGGTCAAACAACTCAAATGCTAATCTCTTCTGGACACGCCTTCACAAATACACCCAGAAATAATATTTTAACAGCTATCCCAGCATCCCTTAGCTCAGTCAAACTGACACATAAAATTAACCATTACAAGGGAGAAATTACAAATTGTAGTGGAATGGTTCCATCATGGTGCTATAGTGACTTTGGATGTTTCCATTAGGCAAGGATCAACTACAGTCTAATCCAAGTCTTTGTGGAACATACTATGATCTACTCTAGAACATGACAAGATAAGAAGTCTTTTTAGAAGCTGTCACAAGATCACTTTTCATCCATATCCCTCTCTTGCAAGAGGGACACTACCTTATGGAAGGCCGTTATGAAGCAGTTTCTCATCTGCCTCACTGGTTCTAGTGAAACATGGGAATTTCTAACTTGCTCTCTCTTTGGGTACAACTGTAGACTACACAACTGCTTGGGTGCAATTTAGAGATGGCTTCTCAATGACATTGTGACTCACTACTTGTGTGATCTGTCATCTGACCCCTCTGGTTCTAAATTGTCCTGTGACATCCTAGGATGTGGGGAGTCAACACCATGTTGATCTTGCTTTTGCTGTCTGTGTAATAAACTCTTTAAATCCATGTGGGCTTATTTTCTCTTCACCAGTCAAATCTATGGAAGTTGGCAAGCCAACCTAGCAGCTACCACCACACTGCTGCCGAGAGATTACTGGACTGCTTGATGCAAAGGCAGCTGCCACAATGGGAAACTAAAGCTTTATATCTGGGAAGTGGTGTAAAATGCATGTCTCAGAGTTATCTTGGTCAAGGGATGAAGGATAGCTAGAATATTTATACCCTCACACCCATGTTATTGATTAAGGGCTGTCTTGGAGTGACATTAATGATCAGGTGATTCTGGTATGTGGTTTGAGGCAGTAAAGTGTGTTTCAGCAGTACAAAGACGTAGATGCTGGCCATTTTAAATTCAAGTTTGCACACACAGATGTGGTAAAGGGAAGCAAGAGAATATTGGCAGAGTACTGACCATGTTCAATCAATGGTCATGCCAAAAGGATATTGTATTATAGATAGAGTCTAGTGATGTCTACCTAAGAATATTAATATTAACCATCTTTTCAAAGAAGAGATAACTTAAATAAAATAGTCTCACCTACCCCATCACTTTCTATCCTTTTACTTTCATTTTTCCTATAGTATGAGTTTATATGTCTGTCATCTTTTCCCTTCACATAGCAGGGGCTTTGTCTAACTTCCTCACCACTATATCTTCAGGGCCTAGGAAAGTGGGCATGGACAACAATAAACGCATGAATGAATCAATTTATTTTTCAATATGTCTTTGGCTAAGATAATCCACAGCCTCTGTTAAGACTGTGTCATTAGAAAAGCCATTTATAATTGCTAGGTGATGACTCCTTATTCTAAGAAACTGCAGGGTAAGAACCAATATATATTATATTCATGTTATATCTCTAAGAGCCACCAATAATAGAGTAATAGAATCTTGCACATAGTAGACTTTACATACTATTCAATCTATTGAACTGTTTCTTATAAAAATACATTATTCCCTTTCATTTGTATGACTATTGGTGTTTTTAAACACTTCTACTTCAATTATCTCATCTATTTCTCTCTATTGGTAGGTATTATAATTCCAATTTTGCATATGAGGAAGAATATTATTTTCAAGAAAATTGAATGAGTTTTTCCAATGATGCAACTCCTAACCATTTATTTAGCACATGTATACTGAATGTCTACTCTAAGCCTAACACCATCCTAGACTCAGGGAACAAAAGTATAAAGTCCCTAAATGGAAAGAATTCACATTCCAGTAGAAGAGTTCTACAAAATCATTTCCAATGGATGAACATCCCAGGTGGCAAACCAGTCTGATTCCGATCCTGATATTGCTGTCTTCCAGTTCTGTCCCTCATCCTGAGCAAATTACTGACCCTTTCTGGGCTGCCATTTCCCCAGTACTTTAAGAGGTACACAGGAATACTATGAACTTTATAAGTTAGTTATAAAGATTAAATGAGGCACATAGAACCATACCTGGAATATAGTAAGTGCTTAATAAATATCAATTGCTACTATAAATGCGTTTTGAAAGAGATGTTCCAGGTGAAGTAGATGAACAACTAACTATAGCCCCAGAATAAGGTAAATCAACTTTCCTTTTGTTTTCCAACATGGAAGCTAAGTTGGAGGTAAAGTCTGAAGAAGATCAAGAACTAACGCAGAGAAGAAGACATGATGAGAGGACCTGAACTAAAATAACAATTCATGTAGCAGATGAAAACAGAATTGGTGATGAGTTGCACAGGTGAGATAAGGAGAGAGAAAAATAAATGATGATGAGATTTGGGGCTGGGTCAGTCTTCTAATGGTGCAATATTTACAAATATAATGAATATTTATGAAAAATGAGGTTTGGAGAGAATGCAGGAAAAGATGAGGATAGGTGCAGTTTTAGACAAGGTCTGGTGCTCTTCCTACTATACTTTGCTACCTGAAAAAGTGTGAATTTGTTAGAATTTGATTCTAAATGAAAGAAGACAATATAAGCATAGATACAAAGTGTAACAGAGTTTGTAAGGGCAAAAGCTGACTTCAAAATGAAGAGCAAAAAGAATTCCGTTGCCAGGGTCTGAAGAATCCTTTAATGTCATGAATCCAGTGCCAGTGCCCAAGTAAACTTTCACCAAATCTGACCACATACACATATACACACACAAATACATTCACAAATTATGTGCACATAAGTGCAATGCATTTGATTTTAACAAACATTGAAAATGCTCTGCCCTTCTTAATTACTCAATAAATATTTCATTTGATGTATTTGATGGTCATCTGCTCATATGATGTTTCATTCCTTCATCAGAAGGCTCCAAATATAATTTTATTGTGTCTTTACTGCAGAGGAATTTAAAATCAGAATTTTTTATTTTGTGCTTGTCACATTTAATGATAATAATCACCTTCAATCCTTCAAAGTAATTTCATATCCAAGTGAGAGACAGTTCTTCTCTTAAAATTCTGATAAATTTGTTGTGATACAATTGCATTGACTAAGCAATTAACAAGTAACAGGGCTGAGATTGCAACCGTGGCATAAACAACAAAGCAATTTAAAGTGACAGAGCTGTCAGGTGAGTGAATCTCATTTGACAGTCTTACCCAGTTTTAATATCTTACTATTTGTGTTCTGGGAATAATGTAAATGAAGCATGAGAATAGGTTTGTTGAAGAGGTTTTTTTGGCATACTTATTCATGTCATAGCTACTCATTATGCTGAAGAATTTTAAAAGGTTACAATGAAATGATGTTTACCTTGGCTTGTAGTTGTGAAAGTGTGTGTGTATAACATGCAAGCTAAGGTTCAGCTCCAGAACACAAGCTCACCTCTTTCAAAACGAGCTCTTAGGCTGTGGATGAATGTCATGATCTATGCATGATTTATTTAATACCGTGGAGCCTATTTTTGCAATAAAAAAAAGGCTTCAGGTTTGACATTCATTTACTGAAAATATGAAAAACAACTTTACCCACTGACATGTGTCACAAAACTCACGGGAAAAAAATGCTTCCTCTTGGGTTGCATATAATGTACTCGCTGTACAGTTCATTCTAACTGCACTGTAGGTCTAGTTTTTTTTTTTTCCCACTATGTATACATTCCCAGTTGCACACACACTTTGTCCTCAAGCAACTATGTTTCCAAACATAATTCTAGACAAACTAAAAACAGCTTTAACTTCCACCCTGCCAAAAGAGAAGGTGAGGACTTGTAAGTAAAGATGACATCAATATAAAAATTTCTGCAGACAAGAAAATGCAAGCATGCTGGTTTTCCCTTCTGTTCCTAAAATCATAAATGGATAACTCCATTGAGTCATTTCCCAAGGGGTAGGAGCATGTCTACTACAAACATTGGTCACATAGGTATAACTCATCTCCAAAGAAGAGGAGCCAATGATTGGCATGTGTTTCAGACACAAGTCTGTGCAACCAAGTACCTTCTCCTGAATTCCTGATTTTAAGAAGTAGTCAGTAATATTTATTATGCACTTGGGAAGAAACTGGGAGAAAGTATAAAAAGGGAGGAACAAGGCCAAAGAAATGAGCCAATTTTTTCTGCCTGGGAAGTTGCTTGTCCCCTGGGTGTGTAAGGAAAATCCATAGGAGTTTCAGGTAATACAGTTTAGTAGCTCTTCTTTTAGGAATCATAATCCTAGGAGCCACATTTTGGTGATGGAATAAGTGGGCCACTTCTGTTATTCATTACGAAAGATGCTTTGTTTCTGTGAGTTTATATCTACTATTTGATAAATGTCTAGACTCCTCAAATAAAAATACTAAAATTCCAATAGTCTTTAATTTAAAAATTTAAAGAATCTCCAAGGCAGAGTTAGTCAGTCTCCATGATTTACAATATATGTCACTTACCATATTTTGAAAATGCTTTTTCTTTCCCACAATGAAAGAATAATATCCAACAAAAAGAAAATGGGGCTGTAAAAGTTCTCCTTCATCTGGTTTTATCACCAAAGTCTGTTTCCTCTGGAATAGCAATACTACAGGAGGATGGAACAATTCAGGTGAGTGAAGAAAGGCATATGTACCAATCCACAACACAAGAGTCAAAATTTTGAACATTGTAATGTGTTACCCCTCCTCAGAAAGCTGCAGAATAGAGCCTTCTTGCCAAAACAGATTCTGAGACTCCCAAGATAAACATGACCAGAATCCAGCAGATTTCCTGCAGATAATCCATAATGTTGTGTTGGGCTATAAATCATGAGCAAAAGCCCACAGACATTCATGCAAGCCCAGAAATGAATAAGGAAGAAGTTATAAATTGCCCTTTCTTCTCATGAAACAAACTCAGGTGTAAAAGGAACCAGCTATGATGGGTAAGAATATTTACTGAAGTTATGGACATTTTGAGTACTAGATCATTCCTCAGAAAATTCTGTCATACAGACAAATGAAAGGCTTCTAGAAATATCATAGCAAAGACCAATGTGGTCCATATCCCGAAGCAGCCACAAAGATGTAGATTGTGAAACCCTTCTTAATACTGTCATCATTCTCTTTCATTTTGTCAGTGTCTAGGTAAGTGAGTGAACATACAAAGGAATATCCCATAATATTTAAATGTCTGGAAAGGAAATCTACTCTTCTGCCCAGCAAGTAACTGACTCTTCTTTCCTCAGTATCAATAGGTAAGCAATAAATGGCCATGGAATTGAACTGAATACACTGTCCCAAGGATTGCTTCAGGGTAACCATCTACTGCTGCAAGCAGCTCAATCTACTCCATGAGAAATTCTTCTTGTGAGAAATACTCCTGTTACCCTTTATATACAGTATGTGGTAATTGTATTGGTCAAGAGAAATACCCTCACTCTCCTGTAGGTATGATTACTACAACTTTGCTTAAATGACGAGAATGACAACCTCTAAGTGGGAGACTGAAACTCATTATTTTAATCAGTCAATGCAGCACAAAATTATCTATGATTTAGACTTCAGGCCATGCATAAACATTTTTAACAAATGTATTTTAATGAATAATAAGCAGAAATCAATTCAAGCAAGGACCTGAATAACAGATAGCAGAGCCTATTCTGAAGACAGCATCTTGGCAGCTTATGCTCAAAGACTGTTACTTGGCTGAGAATTCTTGTGACAATTAAATCTGGAGGCTTTAGCACTAGATCTTCACAGAGATCAACACTTGTGGAAATACAAAGAGGGGAAATTAATCTTCAAATTAACTACTATTTAAGAAAAGCATTCAACGATCATCATGAGATTAGCATTTAGAGCAGAAAACTTGTTTCTAGGTGTCATGACCTTGCATATTTGGGTATTTAATGTTTTCTATGTGTCCTGGAGACTGTGCATGTATATTTAATGAACAAATAACACTGGTAAGACTGCCTGGAAAGTTCAGTGGTTGGTGAAGTTTGCCTTTACTTTCTCTTCTTTCCATCGTGACCTCTAAAACTTCTAAAGGTCTAAGGGCTCTCCAGGTGCTCATATCTAATAGTATTCGAGAAAATATCAAATGCATGATCTCACTCTTGTTAACAATAAGGATTTAACAATTCTTTCTGGAGTTTTTCTTTTCCTTTCTTTTTTTTAATGAACTCTTCAGGAAATGGAGTGAATTGTGACTGGTGGAATTTTATTCATCATTCAGGCAGAAGGTTTGGTAGGTGAGTAATCTAAGGGTTCACAGGATGGGAGAACAGCTTCTGCTACTTTGTGTAGGATTTAATCCTAAATGCACATTCTTCTTGGCTCGGATATTATCTAACAAAAACACTCTCTTAAAACCTGATTTCAAGCCCTTCTCTCAGTTATTGATGTGTTCAGCAACAAAGAATTAATATGAATGTGGCAGAAAAAAATACATCTCATTCATCCGTTTTTTTTTAATTCTTTCAATAAATATTTGAGTGTCTGTTATGTTTGATGTTCTAGCTCAGTGGTTCTCAACAGGACTAAATTTAACCCCTAGGGGACAAAAAAGTCTGGATACACTTTTGGCTATCACAAATGAGAGGATGCTCATGGCATTTAGTGAGTAGAGACCAGGCTGATATTCTGCTAACCATCCTACAGTGTACAGGGTAGCCTCCCACAACAAGGATTTGTCCCACTCCAAATGTCAAAAGTGCTGCTACTGAGAAGCCCTCCTCTATCTAGACATATGATAGTAAACAGAACAAATAATTGTTTCTATATTTGTCTCCCATTATCACTATAATAAAATAATTTCAAAGATTATCTAGCTGCCACCTTTTACCCTATGGAAATTCAAAACTGCGAGGTTTATTAATACTTGACTTAATAAACAGTTAAAGAAACTGACAGTTATTGACCACTTATTTTGACCAAATGCTACACAATGTTACATACTATGAAGCATATTAATAGTACCTCTTTCAGTGCAGTGCATACATTCCTTTCTCACTGGATCCACACTTTTTCAGGTCATTACAGCAGAGTCCTTAAGCAGAAGTTAGAATCCCAGCATCCCTCACCAGCAATAGTTCTTACATTTTTTTCTAACCTCATGGACTCATAGCATGACTCTAGCTATCATTTCTTCCAGCTACCTTCTACACAATTGTTGGCCAAATCCCTCCAAACTGTAAAGGTGTTTATGATGTCCTTCTTAATGTTAAAGGACTTCTATCAACCTTAATTATCTGCTAAGCTTTGCCCTCTATTTCTATGATCACTGCCTAAAAGGAAACCTGAAGTTCATACAACTTGCCTTTTAACATCCACTTCAATACATGCCCTTTGTTTCCTTGTAGGAGATACAGGGTGACTTCTACCAGTCACCTAGGTCAAATTCTTCACCAGAATATGAAATAAAGGGTAGGAAGGGAAGCCACAGGCAGCATGCATTCAACTTGAGAAACAGTAAAATTTTCATCAGCTGAAGGCTCTGAGAACATGTGAATAGACAATGGATGAGATGTCACTTGTAAAGAGATTGATGGATGATGATAGATAGATAGATAGATAGATAGATAGAGTACTTTAATGGATTGTTTTAATATTTATGGAACATATGAATTTGTTAGGAATATTGAATGCATTGGATGGCACAGCCACAAAACAATCTTGATAGACTGGAGAGATCGGAGTAAATCTTACAACATGAAATTTCACAGGGATAATAAAAAGGTTTTGTACCGGACTGTAACAGGATTAAGAGCATTACAGCAGAGTGGTTCAGAGCACAGACACTAGAACAGGGCTATAAGGGTTCAGATTCTGGCACCATCAATTTCACTTGTAAATAGCTGTGTGACTTTTGACAAGTCATTTGACCTCATTGTGACTTGTTCTCTTTATCTATAAAATAGGGTTAATTATAGTTTCAATTTCATAATTTTTTTAAGAATAAAATGAGTTAATGTGTTAGAAAAGTGCCTGACATAAAGTGAGTGCTATGTAAGGGTAATGATGGAGGGGCATGATTTCACTGCAGAAAATCTGCAGAAAAACATAATTAGGGAAGAAGAGATTAGTCAAACTCAATTTGAGTTTTTAAAAATGATATTAATATTCAAAGTTAAAGAAATAAAAAGCCCCTGTGCATTATAGATGAATAGTAATTAGTTCAAGAAGAAGCAACAATCCTTTGCTGTTATTCAAACCACATCTGGAAGATTGGTTAAAGACAATATAAAGGACATATGAAGAGAGAAAGCAAGAAAGAGAAGAGATTTGAAGCCACATTCAATGAGGAATGATGGACTCAAAGGCAATAGGGAAGTTTGGCATAAAAAGAAGAATCTCACAGGAGATATGGAGGACATACTGGCTGTCATCAAATATCCAAAGAGCCGTAATGTATAGAGTGGTTGAATTAGACCTATATTACCCCAATGGTTATAATTAGGAAGAAAAATGACAGAGAATCTAAATTTATTTTTAGATTTTTTAAAGTTTTCTTAAAGAACATTTCAGGGATGGAAAAGCTTACTTCAAAATGTACATATCTTTTCAGGAACTGTTCAAGAATAGAGTTCGTTAAGTAGGCAAATACCTTACTCACTCTGGCTGGTAGGTCAAAGAGGTGGAGGGAGAGTTGGGGGTTGGGAAGGGAGGAATGGCCAGGAATGACAAAGCTTATGGAATGAAGGTCCCTGGAACGGAAACATCTCTATCCATAGCCATAAGCAAACCAGCAAAGCTGTAGGAAGGTAGTCCAAACAGTGTCAAAATCCTAATTAGCGAGGCTAACAGTGAAATAATCAATTCAGACATTAGGTGACCGAATCCAAAGGAGAATAATCTAAAAAGAAAGATAAGCTACTGGGGACTCACCTCAGATGCCACCTCCTCAGAGAGGCCATTTTCTGACCACAGTATTGGTTACTCCTTGACGGACATTCTCTCTAGCATTACTATGTTTTGTTTTTGTTTGTTCATTTTCATTTATTCTCCCTAAGATATTTCCCCTCCTACAATGTAAACTCCATGAGAGTAAGGACCTGCGTCTGTTTTGTTTTCCACTATATGCCCAGCATCTAAAAGAGTGCCCAATATATAGTACACCCAGCAAGCAACTATTCAAAAAGTAAACGGATGAATATCCAGATTGACAAACAATTAAAGAACCAAGGCAGCCAGAGGCAGTGGAGGTCACTGAGAGAACAGGTTGATGCTCTTTCCAGAAATAACTACACAGCTAATGAGTGACCACCTGGTTCATATATTCAGGCCTAATGGTTTGGGGATAAGTGATGTGTCCTAGACAATTAAGGGTATTTGAGGAAATTGAGAGTGAAAAAAAAGTCTAAGGAAATTTTAAACACTGGAAGTAGGGGAAGATATAGTGGACTACATCAAACCACTACATCAGGGTTTTCAAAGGATCATCCCAGACCAGCAGCACCGGAATCACCTAGGAACTTGTTAGAATGCAAATCCTTAGCCTCCTAATTTAGACCTACTGAACCCAAAACTTCAAGGGTAAAGCCCAGCAATCCATATTTTAACAAATCTTCCATAGACTGTTGTCGTGCATGTCCCAGTGCGAAAACCACTGGGCTGCACCATCTTCTGAGGCCCTTCCAATGCTCCATGATTCTATAAGAGACAAGAATAAGCCCTGAGTGATAGAAGAAAATTCCTAAAGCATCCCTGACCAAAATTTACTCCATGGAACATGAAAACAGCAATAAAAATAGTAACTAGAATAATTCCTCAGGTTGTTAATTGTTTGTTTGCTTGTTCTGAGAAGAAAATTTTTTTCTAAGAAAGTGTTAGATTTAAAAATGTATTTCTTTCCTGCTGGAGTTCTTAGAGCCTTGATACTAATAGAAATTATGACCCTCCAAGAAAATGGAGGCGTGGTATGTCGTATTTTCCACATGTATTTGATCAAGAATCCCTATTCCCACAGTGTATCTTGCAGAAAGAGTGTTTTGCTAAATTCCATCTAGGAAACACAAACTCAAGGATGCTGAGTTTTTTAGGTTTTTTTCTTCTTTTTTTTTTTGAGAACCAAGTGCCCAAAAAGCAGAAGAGTTGCTGACAGAACACCAGGGTCAAGTTTTTGTCCCTGGCTAACCAGGTCTGTATACTAATATATTCGTTTCTATCAGTAGGACAGTGTTGCTCCAATTTAAGATGGGATTGATACTTATGTTTCTGGAGAATTTTGTGCTCCACTAAGGGTACTGTGAAGAACAGGTGTGCTAATAAGTCTCAGATTGTTTTCTAGACCATGAGCAGCTTGGACATTTCTGTATTTTCTTACTTACGTGAATAATGGAAGAGAGTTCTGGTCTTCTTTTTCCTAGTATAAAGAAGCTAAAAATGAACTTGACTGTGATTCATTAAACATCATTACCTGTGTCAGGCATCAGAAAATTACATTTCAGCCAAGGGCATGAAAATACGTATGTGAGTTACAGTGATGGTAAACAACTTTTCAACTAATTTATTCAAGTATTTACAGTTTTCATTTAAAAGCAAAAGGAACAATATGAAATGTTGAACAAAAATAATTAATCTGTATATATAATACTCATTAAAATACAGGAAAAATTCAGTGCTCTCTCCAAAAGTACCGTTCAAGCTATGTCAGAGCAGTTACCAGAAGCTTCTTGGGTTCTATAAAGTACACCAAGGGAACTTAATGAACACTAATTAATCAAAGTAATATTTAGTTCCATTTCCAATTAACTCCTGCAATGAATGTTCGTAATAGAGAATATGGATGCCTAAAGACAAATCTATTATTTATTTAGGTGTTATTTATTTATGCCTCCAACTACATCCAAAAATAATTAATTCAAACCACAATGCAAGTTATCAATACAATAAAACTATTTTCAAAAGCACAGGAAAAAAAATGACTCAGGCAATATGTGGGAAGAAAGAAGTTATAAAATAAAACTCAGGATAAAGGAAACCAGGCAAAAGGCTTAGCTTTGAACTTTCTATATATCATATACCCAATGAGTCACAAAGTTTATCTTACCCAAATTCTGAAAAAAAAATTATATATATATAAAAAATATATATGAGGATGTGGGTCCTCATAAGAAATCATGAATAACATCCTCAATTGCTGTTTTACTACAAATATGCAGAGCTCTACATAAGGCTATTTCTCATACAACTGCAATTAAAAACCAAGGACAGAGTTTAATAATGCTCTACAGTATGTAGTGCGATATATACTGAGCTAACCTGATACAGGTTTAAAGCTTAGAATCAGGAGAATTTATGGATGATGTGCCTCTTAGAGTAACCCACCAATTATTGTGTCTCAGCTGAACTTCCTACAGGACTAAGACAGATCATTCAAATGTGGGGATACTATCAAGCATTTGAAGTTTATACATTCTATATTGTCAACTGAGTCTTGCACCATGAATACAAGTCCACAGACACTATTCGTATAGGGTTAAATCTACTACACTGAAGAAATGATTTCTTGTATCTGACAAATCAAGTGTAAGTTAAGGTATCAAAAGCCCTTACAAGTAAGTTAGATCGTATTTGTTTACCAGGATGGTAGATCAGGCTTTGAGAGATTTTGTGATTCCTTTATGGACCAGCTAGGGCAAGGTTGATCTGATATCACTAAAACCAAAGTGGCTGGCTAAATTTATTTTGCTAACTGACTGGACTGAATAAAGGGTTTCACATTTGGACATGAAAGAATTCCCTTTCAATTTTTGTTGTCCTAGCTCTAACAATGTATTCTGAATAGCAAGTGCCCAGTAAGTATCTTTGAATGAACAGCTATTATTAAGGTGTTTTGGAAACAGATTATGTTAGGAGACTTGTTCACTCATTCAATTACTACTCATTATACAACTTCCATGTTCCAAATACCGTGCTAGTTATGAGGATACAATGATGAGCTGGGCAGACTTAGTCTCTGTTCTCACAAAGACCAACAATAAATAATTAGGCAAACTAAGATTTTTGTTTCAATTGTGATGATTTTTCAAAAGAAAAAGAGAGGGTGCTAGTGTTAGAAAAGTAAATAGGGAAGAATAAATATTATAACTACCTGCCGTTAGGAAGTTAGAATTTTGTGGATAATATTCTTAAGAATGATGAGAGCCAGCTCATCCGAGTGCAACAAATATTTTTTTGAGCATTTACTATGTTACAGCTCTGGGCTAGTCACTATAGTGTACAGAGATGATTAAATTTCAGCCTCTGCACTTAATAACGTAAAAATCCAGTAATAAAAATGTCCTCTAGCTATAATCTAAAGAAAATTTGTTAGCTTCATGCAAAGAGATCACAAATCCACTAATAAAGTTCAAAGGATGAAAAGTTCCTCACAGTTGAAATGATTAGAGGGTTTTATAAAGTAAGAGATATTTGTAATGGCATTAAAGAATGCCTATGTGAAACAACCTAAATGTCCTTTGATGGATGAATGGATAAAGAAAATGTGGCATATACATACAATGGAATGTTATTCAGTCTTTTTTAAAAAAGGAAACCCTGCCATTTATAATAACATGGATGGATCTGGAGGACAATAAGCTAAATGAAATAAGCCAGACACAGAAAAGCAAGTATTGTGTGATCTCACTTATATACAGAATCTAAATAGTCAAACTCACAGAAGTAGAGTAGAATAGTGATTGCCAGGGCCTGGAGGAAGGGGAAATGGTCAAAGGGTATAAATTTTCCACTATACAAGATGAGTAATTTCTGGAGATCCGCTATACAGCATTGTGCCTATAGCTAAGAATACTGTATTATATGCTTAAAATTTGTTAAAAGAGTAGATCTTTTATGTTAAGCATTCTTATCACACATAAAAAAATGATGGTGGTAATGATGATGAGGCTGGGAGGAAACTTTGGGGGATGATGGATATGCATACAGCCTTGATGGTAGTGATGGTGTCAGAAGTATACATGCATCCCCAAACTAGCTAAACTGTATACATTAAATATGTACACCATTTTTCATGTCAGTCACACCTCAGTAAAGTAGTTTAAAGGAAAAAAATAAATAGTGCCTACATAGAATACGGATGGAAGAAAAAGAGGAGAAGGGTATTTTAACTGACAGAGAAGCAAAAGCAAAGGGGATGGCATGAGGAAACAGGCTACCAGCAGCTGTTAGGAGGTAAAGATGAAGGAACATGTAAGTTAATAGGGGGATAAGGCAGGACAGGGGGGTGACAGCCAGCTCAGGAGACTATTAGATGCCAGGCTACAAAGTGTGCTCTTCATTCAGTAGGTGATGGAAACTTACTGGAGACTTTTGATCAGGAGAGTGACATGATAAAAAGGGAGCTTCAAGAACCTTGAACTCTGTAGGGTGATTTTGAGAGATGAGAGACCAAAGGTAATCAGAGCAGCTGGTAGTCGAGACAAAAGGTAATAAGGTCCTGAACTATGACAGTAGGAATGGAAATGAGAAATTAGTAAAGAACGCTGAGCTCCAAACCCATTAGGAATCACCCGCAGTAACTGATCTGATCACAGCAGCAGTGACACCTCCATTAACTCGACTGCATCATATTTCCAAGAGCATAAGAACTGATTGGTCCCGGGAGCCACTCCTGAAGCAAATGCAAGCTTATTCTGCCACAATCTGCATGGATGTATTCAATCACACAGGACCACCCATGCAGTCTTTGACTTAATTTTAAAATCACATACTAGATCAGTACTGAAACATTTATCCCATTGTGCTCTCTTGCAGATCTTTGAAATTATTAAAATGCACTTAACTTTTCCCACTTCTCTCTCTGCTTTATTTCAAAGAGACTTCACTTCCTTATTTACAAACATAAACTTTTTCTATCTCCTTACCTAACATTATTCCTTACCTCTCAAAACCTTAGCTACAAATACAAGTTATAATGTCATATCTTGGAAGAGAATGGAAGGAAATTCCATATTCAAATAGTAAATAATAAACAGTAAGTATCCAAGAAAATTGGGACATCTATTTTATAAAGAAGGGACCTGCCAGTGACATGTTTTGTTATTGGAAACTTTATTACTGATGGTAAAACATAACCTAGAAGGCAAACTTTTAGTGTTTAGAAACACAGGCTTGGAAATTAGACTTCCTGTTTTTGTGTTCTCTGTTTACGCACACCTGTGAGATGTGGGTAAGATAATGCAACTTCTCCAAACTTCAATTTTCTTATCTAAAAATAGGACTATTATACTAACTGTATTTTTTGAGGATCATATGAAACAATCCACATAAAGCACTTTTACACAGTAGCAAGCACATGGCACTCCAAAATAGTGAGTTATGATTACTATTTTTATTATTTTATATAATATTGTATATTATTTGGTATATTTTCATCAATCATCATCATACTGGAGGTCTTCTATCTTCTCTTCTTTCTCTAGAAAAAATGATTTTGATATAATCTCAGTCTAGCTTGGGATATCCATATCTTTTCAAGTTCATCTGTAACCCAGTGAATCAGAGAATATACAGAATCCAGAAGCACAACTTTCTTTGGTGCCCAACAGACATCCCCTTCCCTATGGTCATTCATCTTCCTAAGTCACTTGAGATTTTCTTAGAGCTAAGATGATCAGAATTTCCGTTTTATCCTCCATGCTAAGTAAAGTAAATACAAACGAACTTTGTTCAAAGACAATCTATTAAAACATCACCTCACAACCTAACAGTAAAGGGGATATTTTTTCTTTTAAATTTAGAAATATCTCACATTCCATCCACTGCACTTGAGATTACTTCACCCTAAGACAACACATTCTTTTATAACCTAACAAAAATTTGACATTTTTTATATACCCCATGACTATGTCCTTGAATGTATAAACAGAAACTCATCCTCTTTATCAGTTTTTGCCAAAACATGTTCTACAGAATTGTCCCCTGAGGTGTCTTTTCTCAAAACTAGTCAAACAGATGTAGAAAATGCTGTATTCCCTATTTTCCCTCCCTTAGAGATTCACAATGAATACCAGCATTTTAAAGGCTCTTACAAATCTCATCAAAAAGAAACATATTAAACTATGCTTCACTTGGTGGGGTTTTTTTTTAAGTAACAAAACTTTTTAATATTACAAATAACAATAACCATGCTGAAGAGAAAATGTTCTAGAAATTTTGACTCATCTAAATTCAATCAAGGCATTGAGAACCCTTGGATTATTTTTCACATTAAGTACACTATTGAGAAATAGTTCAAGAGATTGAAGGTAGTCATTTAGATCCTAAATGTCATTCACCATTGATCTTTTTAAGGGATTGCTATTCCTAAAATTATTGAAACAAATTATCATAGGTGACTAGAATTTAATTAAAAAGTTAATATAGTGAATATTTCATGCTATTAATGTGCAAATTATTGGGAGAATCTATTTTTGATTGCTGTCTTAAAATTTCAGTACTGAAGGGCAGTCAGAAGGAAACTTCCAATTTATTATTTTCACATTTTGCCCCAATCATTGAAGAATTTTATACCTACTGTGTGCATGGGCATTTGACATTTGAAAAGTCCCATGAAGAAATGGTAAAGGCCTTTAATTATTACACAACTCTACGCCACTAAAAGCTGACCATAAAAAGGGGCTTCAAAATGAATAAAAGGCCTCTCTAAAGTATGTTAACTTTTGATCTTCTCTTAATCCTGAGGAAGAGACAGAGAACAGTTTCTCTTTCAGGTTGAGCTAAAGACAGTTTTTAAGATACATGTGCTAGAACAACTATATGTTTCTGCAAAAGGGATCCCAAATTCTTCAGGGTCAACAACTTGAAATGAAGGGAAAAAAAAAAAAAAAGATACCCTGTGTGTTGATTTAATGTCTGTTACTGAAACCCTGAAGCACAACGCTGGGTGAAAGGACTTAAAAGTTTTCATCAGCTTCTAAATTTATTCCTGACAGAAATTAGAACACAAGCACTTAAAAAAGAGAGAGAGAGAGAGAGTAGAGAGTGAAAGAACTAAGTATGGGGTGAGAAGGAGAAAATTTAGGATGTGGAAGAAAATACTTTAAAACTTTCAAATCTGGAAGAAGTTTGTTGGTGCCTTTTTCAAAGTTTTTTTTTTTTATTAATAAATGAAAGCCACTATAATGTAGAATTATATCTACAAGTCTGATAAGGAATATTTAACATTCACTCACATTATTTTTAAGTTGTGTTTCCTCATGGTTTGACTGTACAAGATCAAACAAACACTATGGATTTCAATTTTAAAAAAAGGATGACATTTTGATTGATTTTCTTTCTTTATCTTATTCACTTTCCTGCTCTAGTTATTCTCCATTTGCACCTCCCTTGACTTCTCCTCTTAAAAGTAAAGATGAATTAAAGACATTCTAATTTGTACTGTCAAATTAATCACTGACTTAAAAGACTAGGTATAAATACAAAAATAGTTTAATCAACTTCCTCAACAAACTTACAAAAAAATGTTGTAGATTCAAATCGGGGACCCTATTTCAGATATCCCATTTGGTTTAATTGGTTCAACTCACTTTTACTTTAAAACAATCTAACTTCAGCCTAATAATCAATTAAATGCAATTATTAATAATTTTATATTCTATTTATTCTTATAATTCAATAATATATCTTATTAGATTTAGTTGGATATATAGATATGTGACTTTGAATACATTATTTAACTCTTCATCATGCAGACCCTTTATAGATAAACAGGATCCCTCAGGGTATCCAGCCTCACCAGGTAGCTTTTCTAAACCTTCTATTCTCCCTGACCTCCTGCACACCATCCTTACCACATGATGACCCTGGGTGTCATTTCCATGTGGAAAAAAAAAAAAAAGAAACATGGACACATTTCTTCTCTACACACTTAGAAGCAATATTCGGCATACACAGCTGTCCTCTCATCCTTCCCCTAAAGCTCAGGGAAATAACTGTTTCCTTCCTTTTCTAAATATAACCCCTCTATTTCACGCCTCTGTAACTCTTCTCAGTTTCTGTAGGGCATTACTAGTCCCTGTTTTTAAGACTTTCTTCTTTGACCCAGATTCTGAAACTTATGTCTGGTCTTTCTCTTCATTACTTTTGAACAACTACAGTACTATTAATAGGAGTTGGTGGTTCATAAAGTCTCAAAGTAAAAAAAAAAAAAAAAAAAAAAGGAGGAGGAGGAGAAGAAGAAGAAGAAACAGAACGAAGGAAAATCATTATTCACTCTCACAAAGACATGAAGATAGACTAAGTGATATTAAAAACATTTTCAACAACATCTAAATTAAAAAATTAAATTTTAAAAAACTTGGAGGAGGTAATGGCTCACCATAAAACAGAAAATTTGTAACTCTATTATCCCATCCCTAGAGTAATCTAATTGAGATTAGTGGTAAGAACACTGCAACAGTGTCAGAGAATTGCCATTCTATTGCACTTCATTCTTGTATCCTATCGCTCACCTTCAATGGGCTTCACATCTGTAAAATGAGAGAGTTGCTTTAGAGGGTTTTAAAATTGCTTGACCACAATGCATTCACAAGTGATAAGCAGCAGTGGTCTCACTGGTGTAAAACCTGTGCTGTCTCACATGCTCAGAAGGGCTCCACCATTGGATTAATAATTCACTATTGCCATCTGAAATTTTAAAATCATTTTTTAACCAAGGAGACACATAGTTTCATCTGACTTCGGGCCCTGCAATATATGTAGCTGGTCCTGGTGGTGAGACCAGCTTGATGAGCTGAGATCAGCATTTCCTTAATGAATTAATTGAGAAGAACTGCTAATGTACATCACACAAAGATTAAACACTCTTGTTCCAGTTTTGTTTACAAGCATGTGTGTATCTGTGTGTGGAACAGGCAGGGGAGTGGGTATTCATGTGTGTACATTTGGTTGCAATATAAAACACTTTTATGTGAGTTGTGGTCAGTGATTAGACAATTACTAAGGCCCCTACCAGTTCTAACATTCTAGGGTGCTGTGTCTCTTGTTATGAACTGACCCAGCATAATTGAAAAGATTTTTTCTACAGTAGAAGAAAAACCCATCATCCAGTGGGAAAACCTAATGATTCCAAAAAAAGGATTCAAATTCAAAGCCAGCTAGTTTCACCTTCCTTTTGAAATGCTCCTATGCACAAAGAAAAAAAAATAACTTAACCACTCTAAATATGGAACTATATTTATATAAACATATTTTTTAAATAAATCGAGATCAGTGCCACATAGTATATAACAAAAAAATAGGAAAGGTAGAATTATTCTTTGTTTGCAACATATCAAGTGTGTATTCTCCAAAGATCATAACAAACTTAACTGGTCTCTTATTATAAGCTGTACTTTAGAATATCATCATCATAAACACTAATATAATTATTTTGAATCCCCGAATATTTAGAACTTCTATTAGGTCTTTTTTCAAAGATAACATTTAGTATGATTATATACAACATTCTGATATCTATTTATTGAAACTGCACATTGAACCTGGGATAAGACACAGTATTTGTGCAATAATAAGCACTTTGCAGAGATGGGTGTGTTGATATAAAACTACTAAATGTATGTAAGCCACATAATTTTTTCATATTTAGAAAGCAATGGCATGTTTTTCTCTTAAAGAAACTACTTTTACAACCCACATTTACAAAATGTGAGCTTTCCAGAGATTAAAAGCTTTTTCCAGCCAAGCAGAAATAGGATGGAGTTAAAATACTTTCCTGACACACTCCAAACTCACCAGAGTTCAACAGGGAAGCCAGTAAGAAAGTCCATTCAGTGGTACTACTCTCCTGAGAGAATGTTCAAAAGATAAAATTATGACCCCAAGGTGAACTGAAAGCCAGGATTCTGCTGATAATTATAGTTCCAAAACCATTTCAATTTCAATGCATTTTAGAAGCTTCATATATGTGAATTATTTGTCAAATTGATATCATTACACATGCCGTAATGTGTATTTTGGGTGCTCATAACGAGCACCCTGCAGCTAAAATAGTTTGGATATACAGAGTCTGAGTCTGATAAATAGCTATCATTTTTCTTCTGTGGTTAAGGAAGTCATATTCATAGCCTAGCTGATAATACAATGCAAATGACATTTCTAATGTGTCCCAGCATTAGACAAAAGATCAGAGAGGAGTAGGCCAGCGGTAAAAAAAACCCAATCAGTGTTACGGGTATGTCAAGAAATTACGGTTACCAAAGGGGAAAGGGTGGGGGAGGGATAAATTAGGAGTTGGGGATTAACAAATACACATTACCATGTATAAAATGAACAAGTACCTACTGTATACGACAGGGGACTATATTCAATATCTTGTAATAACATATAATGAAAAATAATCTGAAAAAGAAAATACATATATGTGTATGTACAACTGAATTGTTTGCTGTACACCTGAAATTATCATTGTAAATCATCTACACTAATAAATAAATAAATAAAATTTAGAAAAAAATCAATTAAAAAAAGAAACTAGCTATACAGTTATGCAAAAAGAAGTCGTGGATAAAGTTGACAGCTCACAAGTTAAGAAGTTAAAAGACCTGCACTGATCTCTTGTTTCAGCTCCAGCCACTATTTTGTTTTCTCTTGTACTTCTGCAGCTTTATTAGCAAAGGGAGGTGATAAACATGTTCTCAGACTCATCTTCCAAACTTACTGTTAGAGTGACTGAGAGGCAGTATGATATAGAGGAAGACATATTCACGGCTCAATCTGCTATATGAATGAGGGCCATTCATTTAGTTAACAGAGAAGGTCAATTTTTTCTCTCATCTGTAAGATGAAACTTCTTATAATACAGAGTTCACAGAATTGATATGCAAATCAAATAATATCTTGTATGGGAAAACTGGTTTGCAAACAGTAAACTGCTATTATAAATGTTAGATTACTGGCTTGGAGTTGCATGAGAAATACTTCAAATAGGATCTATTTAGATATCCTGGATCTAAATTCCTAGGAAAATAATTATAAAGGAAGATATAATTCCAATATTCTCAGAATATTGGAAGCATCTATAATAATTTTAAAATGAATAGAGTTAGTGTGAAAAATATACACAATTTGATGATCTATCCATATTTATCCATCTCAAACAAAACAAACCTGCAATCTGGGGAGGAGGGGTAAGTAGGAAAAAAGTAGGAAGGTTCTTATTTGTTTAGAGCCATAGCACCGTCACCAGCCAGGTATTAGGGAATTGGCTTATCCTATAGAACTTCTTTTTGAGGGTAGTTATTTCCTTCCATCTCCTCCAGCTCTATCATCCCTATTCCACATCCTACACACATACATACTATAGTAACTTCTGTTACTACAAGTGTTTGGGAGAAAAAGAGAGAGAGAGAAACCTGAAGAAGGGACCAGCTGTGATCAGACAGATGGAATGTTCTTATCAGTCTGGTCTGCACAATGTGCCTGAACTTGGAGTGGACCTAATATGACCCAACCCCATAGATAGTAAATAAGACAGTGGTGAGCACTCTGAAACCAAATTAAAGCGCTAGTTCTAGGAGAAAAGTAAATGGATGCCACTTGGCATATAACTAGACAAAACAATAAAGCATTACAAGCTCAGGTTTTCTATCAGTACAAGATAAGCCCATGTTTTTCACTATAGCATAGAGTTTTCATGACCCGACCTCTGCCTTATCATTTTTTGCCTTTTTACATTGCATGTTACATTCTGGCAATATTCAAACGTTTGTATTTCTTTATTAACTCAATGTTGTTTCTGTACTCCATGATTTGCCTTAAAATAAAAACAGTGTCCCTTTCATACACATACACCTAGCTACTGCCTTCACATCATCAAGCCTCATGTCAAGTGACAAGTCTTACAAATGATCTTTCCTAACTGTGAAACTTGATTTCATGGCCTCCTCTTGTGTTCTCACAAAATTTTATGCAGGGACTTACACTGCACTTATTACATGAGAAAGTCTGTGTATTTCTGTTCCCCTCACTGCAACAAGTAAACAAGTTTCTTGGGGGCAGAGACTGTGTCCCAGTCTCCTCTGCAGTGTCAGCAACAGACACAGTGCCTGTCTCTCTCCTAGATAAGCAGTCCCTGATATTTCAGAGGGCAATGCAGGTTCTGAGATTCCGGGGAGGGTGGTTTGGGCCAAACTCACAAGAGCCAAAGGTAAGGAAAAGGTAGAGCCAAAGCAGAACATCAGAGACAATCCAAAATTGATTGCTTGAGCAGACAACCCAGAGTTAATCCAGTAGAAAGTTAAATCCAAGTGTCTTGGCATAACAGCAAGTGAAAGTCAGGCGTGGACACAAGGAAAGAGAGAATCAGGGTACAGCAAGTGGATTATATCAGAGCACTGAAAGCAGAATCTGGAGCTCTTTCTCCTCACTAGGATTCAAGCTTCAGGAGACCCTGAACAAGAGCAGCACTTATCTCAGGACCAGGGGGTAGGAGGAGCTGTTGAAGATATAAAGATGATCAGACAATTGTGAAGGTAACTTTCCATGCAATATCTTATTCGAGCCCACTGCATCTTCACTAAACCTAAGATAAAATGTGACTTAATGTCACAAATATAAACTAAAAGGTGTCCTTTAAGAAACTAGAACCCCAGTCTTCTGACTGAAGCCATCCAATAAAAAATTCCAATAGACAGCACCCAAAAAGTATGTTACTATAGCTCCTGCATTATAAGAGACAGTAAACTATCAAAATGAATCTCAAAATTAAGTATATTCATTATAGTGTTTTAAAAACTATCTTCAGATGAGTTATATGTAGTGTTCATGTATGTTAATAAATAGCAGGTTAAACTCAAATGTATTAAACAAAAGATTACACATGTATGTAATATTTACAGTGCCTAAAACTGCCTGATTTGTGTTTGTAATAAACATGTGAATTTATTAAACAGCCAAGAAAAAAGTTAACATTGAATATTCAGAACAAGGAGTAGTTTCATCCAAGGGAATATTTCATTGGCAGATGGAAGTGAATATGCAAAATTGTTCCAGTTAAGCAAATGTTTCATATAAATTTTCAAGATAAAACATGTTTGTACTTCTATGCAATTTGCACTATTTTTAATAGTCTGCTACTGGATGGTTTTTTATATGACAAGTTATTTTTATCAACCTACTCCTCTGAAGCAACACTGAGTCCGAAAAACTGAAATGCAAGAAAAGCTCTGGCATAGAAGTAAAATAATGACATTTTAACAGGACCATGAAACGATGACAGATGTACAAGGGAAAGTTCTTAAACATGCTGGAGAAGAAGCCCATTAAGCCCCCAGACCTTGTGATATCTGCTCATCACTCAGTCTGGGATTCACTATACAAATGGTTCAGAACTTCCAAGATTTATTAGACTTAGTGCCCTAGTGTTAGGGCCTCATTCCTGGAACACCATGTTGAATTTATGAATGGAATTCAGGGGAAAAAATGGTGATTCCAAGGTTAAAAAGGAATGTATGCCACAGGGTTAAGAGACTCTGAAATCAAAAACCCTGGGTTTGATTCCCAGCTCTACCAAGTATAAGATACACGATCTTGGGCAACTTGCTAACTCTAAATATGCTTCTGTTTCCTCACCTGTAAAATGGAAATAATGATGTCACCTACTTTACAGAGCTGCTGTGAGAAACAAATCATACCATGACTATTAAATGCTGGCAACAATAAATTCATGGATGAATATGTAAAGAAATAGCTGAAATAATCAAACAGTGTGATATTCACATGAATGTGTTTCTACTGCAATGATCTATAAACTCTAAGAGTTTCTATCACTTGTATATGCCATTAGGAAGCTTCCTTGACTAAACTCAAATTTAGCTTGCAAATAAAAGCAAGAGTTCTAACTTTTAGTTTGAAAAAAAAATCAATGTATTTCACACTTAATAAGACCATAGTCTTCTTTTAAAGTCTTAAATTAATTTAACATTACCCTGAAACAATTAGCCACCAAATCTTAATGAGAAAAAAAGAATATTTTGAATATTTGTGTTATTTTACTAAAACAGACACAAGAAGTGTATAACTTCTTTCCAAACTGAATTACTAAGAAAACTCTCTTAAATAGTCATCAAAAATTTTTAACATTCACCAAACTTCTCTGAAAATATAAATAATTTTAAGGTTAGAATGAGTCTTTGATATCAAGTCCATAGCACCCACTTTACACAGAAGGAAACTGAATCCCAAAGACATGTGATTTGCTCAAACTAGTACAGAGTAGTGATCAGAGACCAAGTGATAGAATCAGGTCCCCAACTAAAACAATACTGTTCATTTCAATACATCACATTGACAGTGGGATGTATTTACTCATACAAAGTTACAAATTTTGAAATCTTTCAGTATTTGCTTAGTATTTGTCCATTTCTATTGAGAGTCAAGTATGCTATATAATGTGCTGATTAAAAAGATACTAAGAAATTGGCCATCTTCCAAAAATACAAAAGAATTAATTCAAGTCATGAAATAAGACTTTATCAAGTATTTCTGGAGGGAAAGAGTTGAAAGAAAAGATCATTGTCTCCATGACTTCATGATGTGAAAAGTCATTATCAAGAGGAAAGTGTTAGTTGCCTTCAAATTCAAGGCCAAAAAATAAGCAAAATAACAAGAGATTTAGACCAGTGTGGTAGACTATGTTTCCAAAGATGGCCAGAGTAAAATCTCCTCTTCAGTATGTTCCTTTACAACATGAACTTACCATTTTCCCATCAACAGGTGAAGTCTGTTTCCTCTCTCCCTGAATATGGATGGGTCCTATGATCTGTTTGGAACTATAAAATATGTTGTAAGTTATACCGTATAACTTCTCTTGCAAGGTCTTAAAAGGTCTGCTCAGCTTCCAGCTTTACTGCTTATAATGCTTCCTTTGCAAACCCAATCACCACGCTGTGAGGAAGCACAAGTAGATGTGTGAAGAGGGCCACTTGGAAAACAGAGCCTATAGGCTGACAGTCCCCACTGAGCTCCCAACGTACAGTGAGCACCAATTTTCAGCAAGTGAATGAGGTCATTTAGACTTCCAGCCATCCCATCACTTCATCTAGTGCCACATAAAGCAAAACTGCTCAGAGTGCCCAACTCAAATTTCTGATGCAGAAAACACTGAGCAGATTGGTAAATCAATGAATTAAGCTTCCAAAGGTTACCTTCTACTTACTCTTTACGCTAAATGACTTTCCATGTGCTTCTGTAACACACTATTATTCCCCTACCATAGCATTTATCAAGTTCCATCTTAATTATCTCTGACTTACCTTTACCTCTCACTGTGTTGCATGCAAAAATAGTTCTATACCATAACAGATCACTGCAGCAGCCAGAGGAAATATTTGGATCCTAAACATTTATGTAATGCTTGGATAATACTTAGTCCTACATATAATATATAGTTTCTAGAGTACCTTAGTCTGGGTTGAATAAACAAGGTCATACAAATTTTTTAAACAAAATAATATCTCTAAGCCTGTGCCCTCTAGTCACATCATTGCTCAATTCCATCCAGGTAGTTCTGAGGATCCCCAGAGAGTGATTCTCAGCATACCAGTTCTTTTTACGATTCTACAGAACTTTATCCTTTTCTCCTTTCATGCCTCATGTTGCTGAAGTTCTATCCTGTGCTATTACCAATGTTGCAATGAACATCTTTGCCACTGAAGTACACCACAGGATGCTACTGATGCCTGTTCATTTCTGAGTGTGTAGGGTGTTAAAATCTTCACAAATGTTATTAATTTAGTCAAGTCCAATGTCTTTTGCATCTTCTCATGTCAGGACAAAAGATTTGGTGATAATTCCCCTTCTGGAGCTACTGGTAAGCCATATCTTCAATACTCTACATAACTTTACATAAAGTATTCTTTCCCTAGACAGAATGATATTTTCTCATTCATTCCTTCAAAAGTATTTATTCAATTAATGGCATTGTTCTCAGCACTGGGTGCAATGGAAAGCAAGGCAGACAAGGATTCTGCTCTCATAAAACTTGCAGGCAGACCAAAAACGAACACATAAAGGAAATAACTACAAATTATGATAAGCTGTAAAACTGCAGAATTCTGGCATAGAACAAGGTAAGAGAGATCTACTTCCATCCCTTCTTTAGAAGCTAGAGACAGCCTTTTTGTGGAAGTGACGCTTTAGCTGACTTCAAAAGTATGAAACAGAGAGAGAGAGAGAAAAAAAAAGAAGATGATGCGAAAAAAACATTTCTCGGCAAAGGAAAAAGTATGTCCAAAGTCTCTGAGGTTAAAAAGAACTTGGTCTGTTCTAGGAGCAGAAAAGAGGCTAAAGAACTTGAACCAGCGAGTTCTGGGATGAATGAATTAGATGAGGTTAGAAAAATAAGCAGGGAGTAGACCATGCAGGGAATGAAATCTTGCCATTTGCAACAACATAGATGGATCTAGAAGATATTATGCTAAGTGAAATAAGTCAGACAGAGAAAGACAAATACTGCACATTCTCACTTATATGTGGAATGTAAAAAACAAAACAAACAAACAAAACAAAATTAAAACAGACTCACAGATATAGGGAAGTACCCAGCAGTTGCCAGAAGGGAGGGTGTTGGGGGGTTATGAAATAAATGAAGGCAATTAAGAGGTAAAAAACCTCCAGTAATAAAGTAAGTAAGTCACAGGGATGTAATATACAGCATAAGGAATATGGTCAATATAATAAATTTATATGGGAATAGATGGTTATTAGACTCATCCTGGTGATCATTTAATAATGTATGCAAATATCAAATCACTATGCAGCACACCCAAAACTAATATAATATTGTATGTCAACTGTATTTCAAATAAAAAATAAATAGGAATTTCTTTGCTAGTGCTCTAAAAAAAAGAGGACTAATTAAATTGACAGGGTTTTGTTTTTCTTTCTCAGGGAATCCCCTTGAAGACAGCAAACTACCAGCATCAATAATAGCACAGAGAATGGGCATTGCCAAAGATATTCAGTGGGACTTCTTCACTTCACTGTGGTCACATGGCCGAATGAAATTCGTGTGAAATTATGATGCCTTGTCTAAAACATCTAACACCTGATAGAGCTCAGAGTCATTCTGTGATTCCATGGCACCAGAAGACCCAATACAAAAAGCATGAAGAGAAAGAGGTTTGAATCCACAGTCTCTGTGGAGAGTTGAACAACAGAAAGAATGTTCAATGGCTTATGAATTATGATTATCAGAAGAAGGTAAATGCCTTTCAACATCCAACTTGAGTTGATAATTAGACATCTAATCTTTATATCTCTTTTCTTTAAAAAATTTGTAATAACAATCACAGGTTCATGGACTTTTGAATGATGGCCCATTCTGACTGGTGTGAGGTCAGGGTATGGAGAAAAGGGAACCCTCCTACACTGCTTATGGGAATGTAGTTTGGTACAGCCATTATAAAAACAGTATGGAGATTCCTCAAAAAAACTAAAAACAGACCACCATATGATCCAGCAATTCCACTTCTGGGCATATATCCAGAGGGAACTCTAATTCAAAAAGATACATGCACCTAAATGTTCATAGCAGCACTGTATACAATAGCCAAAACATGGAAGCAACCTAAATAGATGACTGGATAAAGAAGTTGTGGTATATTTATACAATGGAATACTACTCAGCCATAGAAAAGAATAAAATAATACCATTTGCAGCAATATGGATGGACCTAGGGGTTGGTATTCTAAGTGAAGTAAGCCAGAAAGAAAAAGAAAAATACCATATGATATCACTCATATGTGGAATCTAAAAAAAAAAAAAAAGAAAAAAAAAAGGACACTATGAACTCATCTATAAAACAGAAACAGACTTACAGACACAGTAACCAATCTTATGGTTACCAGGGAAAAGGGGTAGGAAGGTATAAATTCCAGAGTCTGAGATTTATAAATGTTAGCCACTATATGTAAAAATAGATTTTAAAAAAGTTTCTGTGTAGCACAGGGAACTATGTTCAATATCTTGCAATAACCTTTAATGAAAAAATATGCAAACAAATATATATATGTATATGCATGGCTGGGACATTGTCCTGTACACCAGAAATTGACACATTGTAACTGACTGTGTATTTCAATAAAAAAAAATCACAGGTGAGTTTCAAGAGTGAGCATGTGCAACTGTTCATGTGTAACCAAACCTAAAAACAGTTTAACTAATATTCCACTAAATTATGAAATAAGACAGCTAATTCTTCACACCAGATTATTTTATGTATATCAGCATTGCCTGTGACTGAAATTTTGCTACTTTCTTCCAAATTCTAGTAATGTTAGTATAATTTTGAATGTTAACAGAGTGGGACACAAATATTATTTATCCTATGTATAAATTCTATGAATAATCCTCTTTTTCCCTTAGGTAATTCTCTATCTGAATTTCAAGATGGATAACAAGAGTTGATATATGTTAACCCAAAGCAAATATGCTTTCTTGCTCTCTCCTGCTCACTCTCTCTCTCTCCCATATACACGTACACACACATACACACACACACACACGCATGCACACACGTGACACAGGCAAAGAGAAATACCATCAGTCAACAAATGCCTTGCTAGAACAGAAATCAAACTGAAGGCTCATAAAACAAAGAGAAGAGAAGAAGAAATTCTCCTGACAATATACAAAGAAGAAGCGGGCTAACTGCCAGCTCAAAAAAGAATTCTTTAGGTAATATTTTCAAATCATATGCCTTAATTTTATTACTGGACTAAGAAAATGAATATATAGAAGCTCAAGTAAACCAAAGGCTTTCACACCATTTCTGGCCTCTCCAAAAATTCAGACTCCTCTCTCCTTTCCTTCACACTTGAGGCAACTGAGCTTATATATATAAACAAATACCAAGTGCCATGAAACAGCAGGCCTCTTTTCTTTAAAATAGTTGAATATATTTTATGAGCTATGTTAAAAAATAAAGTGGCAATTTATTTGTTGCTTACACATGTTCAGACTTTCATGAACATTTTTGGTGAAAACTTCTGTTATGGGCTGAATTATGTTCCCCCAAAATTCATATGTTGAAGTCCCAATGCCCCATATCTCAGAATGGGGCTGTATTTGGAGAGTGGATATTTAAAGAGGAGACTGTTAGAGCGAGGTCATTAGAAGGGACCTAATCCAATATCATTGCTGTCCTTATGAGAGGAAATTAGGACACAGACTCTCACACAGAGGGAAGTCCAGATGAAGACACAGGGAGAAGGCAGCCATATACAAGCCAGAAGGGTAGACTCAGAAGAACCCCAGCCCTGCTAACACAGTGCTCTCTAACACTGAGCCTCCAGGAGGTAAGAAAATACATTTCTGTTGTGTAGGCCACTCTGTCTGTGGTACTTTGTAATGGCAGCCAGAGCAAACTAATAAAACTACTAACTGCCTAAATTCATGGCAATAAGCACTTCCTAAATACAATTACTGGTATTACAAAGATCACTTGTCCATAAATATCACCCACAACTAAACAGAAATATAACTGAGAGAATTTCTTATAAAATCAAACTAACACACTCTGTAGTTGTATATGTACCTTCTTCCTAAGTCTGGCCAAGTGTTTCATATCTTTAGATCCATTTACAGCCTCAGGGGGGCAGAACTGGCACATTCAGAAACCCCAGGTAGAGTGCTGCAAGACAGAAAAGCTCAGGACTGGAATATGGAAATAAGAAAAGAAATGGCTGTAGGGTTAGCTTTCTGGGGTGAAGATAAATTTTTTTCCAATGTGAGAGAGTCTGACTCAGATCAAAACAAGCTGTCCCAGGTTAAAGTCATCTTGACTCCTTGTCCCTGCTCAGTGGTCCCCTGTAAAACTTCTAGCTGAAGGTTTCTTTCTGTTGTCCTAGTCACTTGTCTGCCTCAATTCACTGGACCAGAATTTCCTATAGAGCAAAGACCACATGTCTGGCACATCAAGGGCATGTGTATTTGAGAAGTTGATGAGTAAATGGATGACTATAGAAAAAAAATGGGTGAAAATAAATCAAAGATTCAGGGCATCTAACAAAATTCCAAACAGTAGGCGATTGGCAGTGCAGGCAGATGAACTGTTTAATAGCAGATATCAGTATAATGAAGTCATTGAACAATACGTATTATTCAGCCCCTGGAGGCATTATTCATCTTATTGTAATTTAGTCCCAAGAAGATTATACTCATTACATTCAACTTTGGTTATATGGTTATAATAGATCTAACAACCAGACTGAGTCAGTGTTGAATCAATGAACTTCTCAGAGTCCCTGGGGATGAGGAGACTTGCATACGGAAAGTAATTTAGGAACAGAACATAGTTAAGCTCCATAAGGACAAGTTATATGTCTATGCTGTATCTCTAGTCATGACACATATCAGGTTCTCAATACATATTTGTTAAGTCAAGTAATGTTTAAAATATATTCAAGTCAGCTGAAACATATTGCAAATTAATGAAAGCTGTGCTGTAAAACAAATTTCAATAATTAACTGATCCAGAAATACCAAATATAATGGGTGGCATTTGGTGAAACCAGACCCTCCAACATCATCCTTCCCTGAGTTATGTAGAGCCTGTCAGTCAGCCTCACACAACTCCACTCAGTATTTGGTCTGTAGCCAGTGAGAAAGCATGTGGGTCAAACCACTTAATCAAGATGTGTTCTGGGTGCACTCACCATGCCTGTTATTCTAACATGAGCTGAGCATTCATCATTTTAATTACATATTCACAGCACCTTAGCCATCTATGTGGCAATCGAATTATTCAAAGTGTTAACTATTTGCTTTTTTGACCCAAGGGACAAAACTGTAGGGAGGGAAGGGGTGAGAAGGGAGTTGGAGCTGATAAAAGGGGTGTAAAGGGAATTGACATTAATTAGACACATGCTGTGTGTCAGCCATGGTGATAGGCTTATAATAGCTCTCATATCATACAGTCTTCCTAACCACTGTCTGGGGCAGATGTAATCATCTCCACTTTACAAATGGGATAAGTGAATCTCAGAGCTTTACTAAATCAATTTAGTTAAAAACAATAATCATTTATACTTTACGATTCTGTAAGTCAATAATGGAGGCTGGGTTCAGCTGAGAGATTTTCTGATCTCTGCTGGACTTTCTCAAACATCTGTTGTCACTGCAGATGAGGTAGGAGACCCTGATTCTGATTCTGGGGAGTGGCAAGTCATTAGCTGGGAATCCCTTTCCTTCACATGATCTCTTTAAATGTGGTGAGAGATCTGGGCTCCAAAGAACCACACAACCACTCATTCTTTTGGCCACCTCATTGTTGGCCAAAGCAATTACAAGGCCAAATCCAGAGTCAAGGATTAAGGAAATAGATACTACCTCTTAATGAGAAGAGCTACAAAGTCACATGGCTAGAGTGCAGAGTGAAGAATTAGAAACATTTTGCAATCAAAACTAGCACAGGTATCAAGTAGCTTTTCCAAGATCACCCAACTGTTAATCACTGAGACAGATTTTCTTCTATAATAGTTCTCAGCAACTGCCACAATGCTACATAAATGGTAGATGTTTAAGAATGCTTTGAACAAAGACAAATTCCACTAACTATATTGTGTACCTAATTAAAAGCTATATCTCAGGCTATCTTTGCTCTTCATCTGATAAATTGCTACGAGACCTTATTTAAAGTTCCCCCCAAAATTAAAAAAAATAAATAAATTGTTTATGATCCTTAATAGCCTTTCTTTTTTTGTAAAGAATCTGTTAGAAATTCTATATATTAACCGCTTTTGTTAGTCTATTTGTTTTGTCTGATTGTCTTTAATTGTTAGGTGGAAACAAGAGATTCCTTTAAAAAAAAGTCAGATTCTAAAATGAAGGTTCAAGTCAAACTAACCAAGTAACAAGAAGCCATACTGCCAAGGACAAGCACACAATACTCCTCTAGTTTGAGAAAAATTCCAGCAAGAAAGTTTTTCAGAGAGCCAGCACTCTCTAGAGATCATACCCAGTAGTGGTCAAAACCAAGACAACTGCACCAGGCAGGGAAGCCAACCAGGATTAGGAATGGCTTTAGAAGCAAATCAATTCAAACAGCACAGTGCTAGCAGCATCACATCAGCCTCACTCCTTACCACAGGAGTACCTTATAGGCCCTCGCACTTGACTCTGAAAATAGTATCTTATTAAAAAAAAAAAGCAGAAAACTTCAGCCACTGGGTGGAAGATAGCCTGCACAGGAGAAACTGAGGATGGCCCTCTTGGCAGGAAATAAGAACTCCCACAATACTCAGAAAATAATCGCAAACTACCAAGAAAGATAATATTTTTTAAGTACTGCAAGGTGAAACTCATTACACAAATGGAGGTAGAAGTTGTGAATGATAACAGCCAACTTTGACCCCTACCACGTGTCATATCTTGCAGTAAATGCTGTATTATTATTTCATTTAATTCTCACATTGACTCTAAAAGGTAGATTCTATTTTATTTGTATTGACAGGTAAGAAAATTGAGCAAGAGGTTAAATAACACTCTCTAGGTCATACAGCTAGTACACAGCAAGGCCTGAGTTTAAAACCACAGTTCTCTGATCCCAGAGTCCATACCTTCAACCTGTACATCACTGCCTCTTAAGTAAAGCATGGGGTTCCATTTAAATAAGGAAAAGATGAGCAAAACTATTGTCTTTACATAAGGGAAATTTGAATTATTGGTATACAGCTAAATATAACTAATCATAGATAGATAGATAGATAGATAGATAGATAGATAGATAGATAGATAGATAGGTTTTACATAAAACAATTATTCTGATCAAAGTAAACTCAAAATGGTTTAAAGACTTAACATAAGACAAGACACTACAAACCTCTTAGAAGAAACCACAGGCAAAATATTATCTGACATAAATCTTAGCATGTTCTCCTAGAGCAGTCTACCCAGGCAATAGAAATAAAAGCAAAAATAAACAAATGGGACCTGATTAAACTTATAAGCTTTTGCACAGCAAAGGAAACCATAAGCAAAACAAAAAGATAAGCTACAGGCTGGGAGAAAATGTTTGCAAATGATAAGACTGACAAGGGCTTAATTTCCAAATAGATAAACAGCTCATACAACTTAATACCGAAAAACAAACAACCCAATCCAAAAATGGGCAGAAGACCTAAACAAGCAATTCTCTAATGAAGACATACAAATGGCCAAAAGGCACATGAAAAAATGCTCAATATCACTAATTATCAGAGAGATGCAATCAAAACTACAATGAGGTATCACCTCAAACCAGTGAGAATGGCCATCATTCAAAAGTCCACAAATGATAAATGCTGGAGACGCTGTGGAGTAAAGGGAACCCTCCCACACTGTTGGTGGAAATGTAGTTTGGTGGAGCCATTATGGAAAACAGTATGGAGAGTCCTCAAAAGAATAAAAATAGACTTACCATATATGATCCAGCAATCCCACTCCTGGGCATATATCCAGACGGAAACTTACTTCAAAAAGATACATGCATGCCAAAGTTCAGAGCAGCACTACTTACAATAGCTAAAACATGGAAACAACCTAAATGTTCATCGACAGATGACTGGGTAAAGAAGATGTGGTATATTTATACAATGGAATACTACTCAGCCATAAAAAAGAATAAAATAATACCATCTACAGCAACATGGATGGACCCGGAGATTGTCATTCTAAGTGAAGTAAACCAGAAAGAAAAAGAAAAATACCGTATGATATCACTTATATGTGGAAGCTAAAAAAAAAAGAAGACAAAACAGAAACAGACTCACAGACTTAAAAAACAAACGTATGGTTACCAGAGGGGAAAGGGGTGGGAAGGGATAAATTGGGAGTTCAAGAATTATTAATATTAACTACTATATATAAAAATGTACACTCTATAGCCCAAGGAACTATATTCAATATCTTGTAGGAACCTGTAATGAAAAAGAATATAAAACTGAATATATGTACATATATGTATGACTGAAGTATTATGCTGTACACCAAAAATTGACACAATGTTGTAAACTGACTATACTTCAATTTTTAAAAAGTATAATGTTACATGTAAGCATAAGTTAACATTTTCAGATAGAAGAAAACTGGATAGTCCTTTCTTTTTGTAAGAATAGAGTCTCCACTCTCTCAACTTTCAAAATATAGCATCAGCCTTTCCATTACCACTCTCTGTTATTCAAAGGACATAAACATCCTTAAGTTATGAGCTCAAAAGTCCAAATGATCTGGCCTGAACTTGAGGGTATAACCTTTAACCAAGTCAAAATCTATTGTCAAAACTCATTCAAAATCTCACCAGAAAGGCTGAATATACTATTATAACAGCCACCATTTCTGAATACTTATATGTCAGATGCTTTACACGTGTTACCTTTAATGCTCATATAGCAAGGCAATATTGATTGATATTGATATGATATTGATACATGTCATTGGGTTTGTTTGTTTTATAGTCCCTTTTACCCATAATTGTCCCCCTACCATTCAAACAGCAGCACTGGTTATCTATACATACTGCTCTTGGCTTAGCATTTGATATAGACTGAAAAATGAGTCAAATACATGGCTTTCAAGCACTATATAGACTTTTACAAATATTTAACAGAAACAATATTGAAATCCACAGTTTTTAATTGCAGGAATGAAGTGCTTGAGAAAAAAAGTTTCTTTCTTTACTTTTTCCCTCAATCTCTCTGCCTCTGTCTCTCTTTCGCTCTCTCTCCCCTCCACCTCTATTCTTCCCACCCTCCCTCTTTCTTTTTTAAAAAAATTCTAATCATTTAGCTTTACTTATCAAGAGCCAAATCCAATAGAATTCACAGATAAGAATTTATTCATTAACCATAGAGAAGGAAAATAAAATATGAAATGATACAAAAGCCTTATTTCACTAGGATCATATGCCTAAGATTTAGATGAGGTGAGACTGAAATGAGGTGGGAGATCCAGTTACCTCACCCCTCCATCACCATCCAGAATTAATTTCAGGTGAAAAAAGTGGAGAAATGATAGAAACTGCAATGAATCAACAGGTATATTTTGAGAAATCACAGAGTATAAAAAATAATCATTGAATAAACAAAATGTGGTATAAACATACAATGAAATATTATTCAGTCTTAGAAAGGAAGGAAATTCTGGCACATGCCACAGCATGGATAAAGTTTGAGGACTAAGTAAATTAAGCCAGTCACAAAAAGACAAGTACTGTATTATCTCATTTATATGAGGTACTGAGGGTAGTCAAATTCAGAGACAGAAAGTAAAATGTTAATTTCCAGGGGGCTTGGAGAAGGAGACGTGGGGAGTTACTGCTTCACAAGTATAGAGTTTTAATTTTTCAAGATGAAAAGAATTCTGGATATGGATGGTTACACAACAGTGTGAATGCATTTTTAATTCAACTGAACTGCACACTTAAAAATAGTTAAGATGCTAATTCTATGTTATGTGTATTTTACCACAATTTAAAATTTTAAGAATTATTTAAGTAAGTATATAACTTTCCAGACTTCTTACCAGTTCCAGAGGGTCCTGCTCCTCTTCATTCATGCTAATCCAATGTCCTGGAATCAGGACCAGGAACAATACCTGACGTCTACTCAGAAAGACAGATTTTTTCAGAACTCAACAGTTACTGGGCACATTCTCCCCGGACAGACAACCATGGACTGATCCACAGATTCTCTGCCACTGTGTGCTCTTCCCAGTAGGAAATCTATTGTTAATAATTTTAGGAAGTGTGACTTTCCGTGGCTACTTCTTGGCATAGCCAAATGAACCTCCAACATTAGTTTCTACAGTTGGGCCAGTTCCCCAAGAACCTCGGTCCACTTTCATTTAATGGTCCTCTCTTCTCTCTCCCAGTATCATTCTGCCTCAAGAGATCATCATACCTTATATCACACTTATGATCTCCAACATTACAAATTTTGGAAGCAAACACACATATACACAATATATATACATATGTGAATTGATGAGGAGTTTATCAATTGTGTAAATACAATAAAATCTTTATGTGTTATAAGGGCATACTTACTGAATACTAATATACTTCCATCGACGGTTATAGTTTTCTGTGTTTCTTAACTTTATATAGTGTGCTTTTTTTCAAGAAATATCTCATGAGACTAATTTCCAGGGAACATGCTTTTGAAAATGGTATGTTAATGAAACATTATATTAATAAGGTCAGAAATTTTGAGTTTTATCTCTGAGGTCTTCAATCATCTGTCTAAAAGCAAATGTGAATGTTGAGGTCCTGCTACCTTCTGTGGATGTCTGTTATTTCTGCCTCCACAACTCCCATTCCTCCTCCTTCTGTTTTTTTTTGTTTTTTTTAATTTTTACTTTTTTGGGGGGTGGGGCTAGAGGGAGAGGGGAGGTAATTAGGTCTGTTTGTTTCTTTGTTTGTTTTAGAGGAGGTACTGGGGATTGAACCCAGGACCTTGTGCATGCTAAGCATGCACTCTACCACTTGAGCTATACCTTCCCCACCCCCCTTCTAGAAACAATTACTTGGTTTTCCTTTGGAGAACCATCCTTACTCACAAAATCAACCCACCCAGTTTGGATATGGTTTATTCTACCCTCAGTTTCAAGGACAGTCCCATGAACCAGCCCAGCCAATCAACATATTTTATCCTACCTGACACAGAAATTGGGTCAGGGTGGGCACATGATCAAAGTCAAGCTGACTCTTAATTTTTTTTTTTTTTTTTTTTGGGCTGGAACTTTCAGGAAAGAAAATCTCTTTTAACCAGGGTTGCTCAACTTGTAAGATATAAGTCTGAAGCTGCTCGGGGCAGCATACAGAGAAGGACAGTCTAAAACTAAAGTCTGCCCAGGAAAGCAGAGCCAAGTGGTAGAGTGTTCATGGACATATGTGAGTCACTGACTCTAGCTGAGGGCAACAACACCTAGGTTTTTCAGTTACATCAGTATTTTTCCCCCCTTTTTAGGCCATTATTAGTGGGGTATCAGTCACTTTTGAGCCAAAGAATCCTGATTAATGCACTACTCTAAATAGGCAGCACTGTTCCCCCAGTAATAAATAGCACAGGTAGAGTGCTTTGGAAAGGTTAATTCATAGTGCTTAAGAGAAGTTAATTCACTTTCATGAATCTAGCCTTATATCCTTTATCCTAATTCTGGAGCAAAAATGTCACAGGATTATTAAGAAGGAAATCTCTTTCTTCTACAATCAAATGAACCCCAACTTCAGGTTTCAGCTTCTATTCCTTAATTTATTGAGGTCTCACAACTTTTAAAGTGCTTTAAATTAAGATTCATTTTGTAAGCCTCATGAATCGTAATTAATCTTTACAAGCACCTGGAGATTCTTGGGTGCAAGACCAGATAAAAGACAAAGCAACATTATTAAATAATTTAACCATTATTATTTTTTCAAGAGAAAATACAAGTATGAAAACCTTCAGGGAACATGATAATCAGGGAGACAATAACGAAGAGCTGATTAAAAAGAAGCCTCTTTGTCCCTGCAAAAGAGAAAATCTTTGCAGAGTTTTTGGTGAATTCATGGTTCGTGCTTCATATCCCTTTACTCCCTGCAGACCGCTCCCTCCAGCTCTCCAGCACAAACAGACACACAGACCCCAGAGGAAGGTTCTTTGTGCACGTTTGAATTAAGGGTTCTGAGGAGAACATGTAACAGTTCCTATACAATGATGGAAATGTAATGTCATGAGACACTTCTCCAAAAGAGAGCTGCCTGGCAGAGATGAACATTTTAAAACATCAAACAATAGGGAAATCTCATAAATATCAGTTCTGACCACTCATTAGAAGCTAGAAAAAAGGAAATGACTGATTCTAGACAAATTGCTTTCTGGATATACACAGAAAAAAGGAAATGACTGATTCTTAAAAAAAAAAAACAAAACTGCTTATTGGATATACACAGAAATAGAGCATGACTTTGATTTGGTGGTGAATGGAAGTTGTCCTAAAAACAAATTTAGGTAAAAAAAAAAGTTCCCAGCTTGGCGGGTGCATCTTTTGCAGCCCCATGACAGGATTAATTCCTGTGGTGCCACATCACTTCATATAAAGGTCAGGCTCAAGCGATAATGATAAAAGGACAGGTCATCTCCTAAGAATTAATGACTAGAGGGAAGGAATTGATGGCCTTTGGCTCTACCTTCAGCCATTAACCCCAGCTGGCCATTAATCCTCAAGAGATGCCCTGTGTTGAGGATGTTATTGCTGTTATAAACTCTAAGTGAAGGAAACTGCACAGGCTCAAACACTGGCATGAGAAATTTAACTTAATGAATGATGCATTTTGAAAAGCATATTCAAGATAATCAGACAAATAGTTGAGCTATATGTGACTTAGCCAGCTTGCATCCATCGGCTCCTTTTAGTTAGGTTAAAACTAACTCTACAAATGATGCCAAAGCTAGGCTCTGAGTCTGACTGGTTTTATATATGAGTGCTGTGATTGATATTCCATTATTGTCAGTGTTCCTGATTAGTGCAGTATAATTACAAGGTTTATTGCTAATGTCAGTGAAATTACAGAGATTAGCAGCTAGCAAGGGTTTTGCAGACATTTCCAAAGGTCTGTCCGCCCACTGACTAGTTGATGGAGTTGATATTTTGCTCCCCACCAAACAGTTTGTAAAAGGGACCTGGACTATTCCACATGCCTTTCTGACTGACATTTCCAGAACTATCTTCCTTATGCCTGAGGTGATAATTCCCCAAATTGGGTTTATGTGCTGGAAAAAAAGTTGATCCTTATAGGCTGCTTGAAATGCCATCTCTGCAGGGACTCATCTTGAAGCAGTAATTCCAGAGTGACATGAAAGGATTAAAAGGTAAATAAAGGAATTGGGTATGCTCCAAAGTCAATTCATTCAAACAGCTACTTGTAGGAAAAACAAAAAGTAAAAGTAATACCATGTTGGGATTAACAGTGAGAAGTAAAATTATTTGAGGCATTGTAAGAGTAGTATTAGCAATAGAAAGAAATATCCTGGACCTAGATGTAAGATGTTAGCTGGAATTGGGAAACAACTCAAAAGTAATTTAGCTTCCTAATGGACACCATTAAGTGATTTCTACTAAGTGCTAATCTCTGATATGATTCACTTTCAAATCAATAAATCAGACCAGCTGTGCCCTCTCAAGACAAAAAAAAAAAAAAAAAAAAAACCTGTGATGAATCTATACGTGGAGGAAGTCTCAAATAGATAATGTCTAAATATCATAACATATTTTGTCTGGTGTCTTCTAAATTGCTATAATTTGTAAGCTTTAAAGTAAGGTGCAAGAGAAGCACTTTTACCTCAATTTTAAAGATGAAGATGCTGTGACACAGTAATTGCTCAAGATTCCATGGACAGAAAATGAAAGAACCAAAATCTGAACCTAGGTCTTTCTAACTCCAAAGCCCATGTCCTTTTGCGCTGCCTCTTTAGAAATGACATTGATACATGACCTTTTTACCTTAGTCTAGCCTATGACTCTTCATGACACAGCTCTAAAATATACCTTCAGTCTCATCTTCCAGGGTATCCTGAAGATGTTCCAGCCAAGTGACTTTATGCTGTTCCCTGACTGTCCTTGTGATTCCTCCCATATCCACTGTCATCTATGAACACCTGACTCATCATTCAGTGCCCATATGCCTCCTTTTCCACAAAGCCCTTCCCAATATCCAGGCACCTTTTCACCATCTGACCACTCTCATAGCATTACTGAGGTACTGACTTTTGACACACTTTCTTATATCCTATTTATTTGTATATGGAACATATTCACTATTAAATCATAAGCTTGTTGGAAATAGTAATTAATTATATTCCACCTTTATTCTCCATTATGACAACATCTTTCAAAATTAATGAATGATGAATGCTAATAGCTTTTTTTGATTTTCCAATTTGTATCTGTAAGGCAAAGGAAGATTCAACCTATAAAGTAATCGTATATGACCACTCCTAGACTTTTTTTAGAAAATCTTTGATAATATCATTTGGCCTGAATCCTCCAAAATAAATTCTGGCACACTGACAAGGCCTTGAGTTCCCTGAGACTTAATGGCAATGTAATCACTGGTGTAGTCAATGATATGTATAAAAATGGTACTACAAGAATGACAAGAGGTAAACTTCTGCCAAGAAAACTTCAATAGGTGAACACCTAGATGAATCTATACACATATAAACCTAATAGAACTAAGGTCATATTTGAGTCTAACTTGTATTAATCTTCTTAAAATGTTGTCAAAATGAATCTCAGTCTGAATCTCTGAAAACCACATCATCAAGCAGACACACGTCATCAGAGCTAATTAATTCAATTGAAATTCGCAGTATGTAATATGTGGACATTCTCTAAATCATCCCACTTGTACCAACGTTTCCCTTAACTAGCATTAAACAAATAAAAAATATAAATATTTCTCTGCATAGTTTGGCAAACTGTGTTTTCATCTTTTTATTAACAAGAAACAGAGATCTAATGGGTCGGAGGTTGTCAGTAAATTTAAATCTATTTCTGTTAAGGATTTACTAAAGCAAGTCTGGTTATCATGTCAGGAAGGGAAGCTATTTGCAGAAACACTTATGTTTTCCGAGAAAGAGTCTCATGTTGTTTCCAGAGTTGCTGATCCACTACCCAGTAACTTTGTTAGAATAGGTTTTCTTTTGGTAAAAGAAAGATCCTTTTTGACATCATATCTCACCACCACCCCTCATTTGTTGAATCTCCTCAATGAAAACAGCAAAAATAAGTCCATTTATTCACAAACTATTTATGTGGCAGGCACCATGCTAACACTGAAATGTGTGTATGAATTGTAGCCCTTGATATCTTTCGGGAGAAGAGCAAAATAGCCTCATGTTCCCATCTGGAGTGTTTCATCTTCCTGCACAAGGAACTCCTGTCTCTAAGTGACATTGTGAGTCAGCACCACCCGCCCCAGCATAGAGCTCCTTTGTCACCTGCAGGTTATTCCCAAGGGAAGCAGTCCTAGTTCCTCTCTCATCCTGCTTCGTAGAAGGAAGGCCCAAAGATGCCTCTAACTGAGGCTTTCGTAGCCCTAGACCATCTCCACAAGCAGTGTGTGGCATGGTTCATGGCTTAACAAGTAAAGACATTGAAGTTCAGCTCCACTTCCCTGTGACTCTGTGTAAATCAAAATTGGGTCATAAGTGCTGCCTCCTATAAAAAGCAATAGGTCAAGAAAACCATTTCATAACTTAATGTGAAGAAATAGTCAGACCCATGTTACCATGGCATTTATGAGAAAGGGGAACAGAAAGAAAACAGCATAAAAAGTGCAAGGCAAGATTCTTATTAAAACAGAAGAGATTCTTGTGCCAACATGTTTTCATCGGAAAAAAAAAATGGTTTTTAATCATGTTTTTCCCTAAGAGAAGGAAGCACTAGAACATCCCTATGTGAACATTCCCTGGATGAGGGATGTATTCACTTGAGGTCAATCACAATTTGTAGGAGCAGAATTCTTACCCTCTGCCACCTTATCTGAGTGAAATCAGGTTAAAATGAATGTCTGAAGCAGGCTTGAAGAGTAGTACAATGTGTAAGAAGAGACCTTTATTTGCAGCTTGCAGAAGCAAAGGTGTACCACGTGATTTGACTAGGTCAAGCTTTACAAATTGATCAGATGCTTATAGGGGCCATAGATAAGTAATGGAAAGTGGGTAGGGAGTGCATGCCTAAATTCAACTTTATAAATCAGTCTGGAAGATACATACCTCACCTGAGGCCCTGGTTTAGGATCACTGGAGTACATGACTTTCTGCAGAGGAGGATAAATGGGCTTGAACTTAGAGTCTTCACAGAACAAGTTGAAAAGTAACCTACTTCCCTCTAACAGCATACCTTTAGTGGGTTGATCTCTGTAAGTCCTGGGACCTCTAAAATCCTGGACCCTGGAGAACTTTTTGCATTGATTTGCTTTCCCCCATAGAGAGAAGACTTTATTTTGGCATTTCTGATGTCATCCTACAAGTACTTATAAATATGCAAATCTTAAATACTGCTGGACACCAATATTCCATGGCTCAGTCTTACAAAGGCTGAGCCATTATCCTCACTGTGCTCACTGACAGTCTTATCTCAGGGGACCGTTTAGATGTGTTCTCTGCTGAGAACAAGACTCCTCCATACCCAGGGAGCTGGCACATAAACGTGTGACTAGTCTCAAAAGTCTTGGATAGGAGAGAATCCGTGGATTTGAGTGAACAATTTTCTTCTAGGCCTCATTCTAGACCTTTAGGCTACATTTTGCTCTTTATTACAGCCTCCTTAAAACTCTGCTCTGCTGGGATTGTTTCATTTGTTTGTTTTTCTGGATTTCTTCTTTCTTCTTGGTCCTTCTGTGAATCCCTCATAAGATGTTTTTCCTCTAACTACCTATTAAACATTATGGTTCCCCAGGGTTCTGTTCTCAGTCCACAGCTATTCTGCACTCTTCCTACGTGAAAGGAAGGAAAAAATGATGAGTCTGTACAAGAAGGTGAAAAATCTGTTTCCAGGAAGAGAGAGAGGGCTAACAATGTCCAAAGCTCATAATAGGAAAACTGCCCAATGGTGTGAAAAGCAAAGGCGTGAGATTCCTGGAAGTAGCACAGCAACTGGGATCATGAAGGCTGTGCATTCCGACATCTGCTATAAAAGTTATAGTCACAGTGCTACCATGGATTGAGTCACTACCCATGACAAGCATTTAACATGCATTTTTATGTGTTATCAGATCATGTAACTACCAATTCAACCAGACTTTATCCCCACTTACTCTGCAAAGGAACCTGAGACTCTTGAGATGTTAAGAAGTTTCACTAAGTAAGCCCTTTGGGTACAGTGGATAAGAGGGATGCATTTCGTGGCCTGGCTAAATCCAAAGCTGATTCTCCACATTACGCCCTGACAATCTCTCTGATGGTAAGAATTAATCTGTCTGGCTCAGCAGGTGAAATCTCTAGCAAGTGCTATCTCTGTGACTCCAGGGGATTTCAGTAATAAGATTTTGGGGAGCAGCATTATTAATTTTGAAAGGAGGCAAGTCTTTTTCTTCTCATACTTTTACCCTTCTATCCTCTCCTATCTTTGGTAAAATCCCTTTACCTCAGTGAAGAGAGTTGATAATATTATTGGTCAAAACATAGAACTTTTATTGAACCAGGTTTTAAAAGTGACCTGGTTAACTCTGCTTTGCAATTTGATAAATTCTGATTATATTTCTCTTTTGCACCCCTGCTTCCATGTGATAAATTTGTCTAAGAATGGCTTGCTATCTAGATTTGGGCAAAGTTATGGAAAGCTTGAGCCTAAGTAAGCAATGCTGGCTGATCCAAAAGAGAACTTTGTCTGGACTTGGGTATTGTTTCTTACACTTGTAGATTTTTGATAGGAAATCTCCAAGAGAGATGGGAGGTGGTAAAATTCCAAAGGCCTAAGAATGCCTAAGAATGTTGATGCTGTGTTAACACATATTTTTAAATAACAGCATGAGTTTATAAACATGGAAATGAAGCAAGCCAGCTACAGTTGACAGGGGAGAGCAATTCTACACTGTTTCATTATGGATTTTCATATTCTAAGCCTGACATGGATTAGAAATCAGTCAAGCTATTTAAGAGTGTCCCCCTCCACCTCAAAGTAGCCACAATCCTTCTACTTTCCATGAGCTCTTTCCCCTGCTATACCTCTCTTCATAGGAAACTGCTGCTTGCTTCCCCTGCCAATAGGGAAGAAAGAAAGCTTGGCAGACAGTGGCAGTTTTTACTGTCTTCCTCCAGCTACCCCAGAGCCCGCAAGGGCCTGCTGAGTTTCTTGCACAACCACAAATTAGTATTACCCAGCCTTGAGGCAGGCAGACACACAGGGGAACCTGGGAAGGGAGGCACAGTGTTTCTGCTGCAGCAGTCAGGAGTTACAGTTTACCTGGTAAGAGTGTATCCACCTGGGACAAAGAGAGCACAGACTGCCATTAGCACTGGACTGTCCGCAGCCAGAGTTCCAGCGCTGCACTGCTAAGTCCAGATGAACACCACAAAACAGCAGTCCCTTTGACTATTATAATATGTACAACACCAAGAAAAAGGCTTCTTCAAAATAGATTTCTATTAAGGATCTTGTTACCTGGATTTATCTACTTTAACACTAGGGTTTTGACAGGTAGGTAGGATTCATACATTCCAGACACCTACATGTAACCAAAATGTCAAACTAGCAGTCAGTTTTCACTGACTAAGAAACAACGGATAGGAAAATCCAGTTTTCAAAGTCGATGACCAAGAACAGGTCTGATAACTCCAGATGGTATCTTGAAAATAAATAAACAATTAAATAAATAAATAGTTAGGAAAGGAAAGGTGGAAAAAAGATTTGGAGAGGATTTCTTTGGATAAAGCATGGTACTGTGAGCTCCACTCTACTGCCCCCAAGGAAATGGACTTGGTAAGAAGGCTATTTCTTCTCTTACCTCGAGTCTGGTGAGAGGGTGTTCAAGGGAAACCTCTTGGAGAGTTTGAGATGTGCTCCCTGGAGTTTGGGGTGTACATGAGGGTGTCAGGTACAAGCCCGGGAATGCCTAGAAGAGGCTGGCTGAAGTAGCCTGTGTCAGCAGAGCAGAAGGCTTGTCTAAGCAGTAACTGCACAGGACCGGATGATGGCCAGCCAAAATGTGTCTATTATTTCCCTAGTGCTCTCATAACAAACTACCACAAGCTTCGTTGCTTAAAGCAACAGAAATTTATTCACTTACAGTTCTGAAAGCCAGAAGCCCAAAATCGAGTTGTCAGTAAGGCTGTGTTTTCTCAAAAGCCTCTAGGGAGAATCCTTCTATGCCTCTGACAGTTTCCAGCAACGCCAGACATTCCTTGGCTTGTGGCTGCCTAACTCCAATCTCTACCTCAGTCTTCACCTGGCCTTCTCCTCTGTGTTTCTTTTCCCTCTACCTTTATTTTATAAGGACATCTGTCCCCTAATAACCCAGGATGATCATGTACCAAGATCCTTAACTTAATTACATCTGGAAAGACCCTTTTTTCCAAATAAGAACATTCACAGATTCCAGGGGTTAGAATGTGGAATATCTAAAAAGACCCCCAAAAGGGGGTCACCATTCAACATTGGCCCATATGACGACTCTGCAGGAGTAAAATCTAAGCTGATTTTAAAGAAATCTTGACAAAACAGTTTCAGCCAGACTGCAGAGACAAAAATGGAGGGTCTTTGTAGAAGGGTACCCAGAAAACCAGAGATAGAAAGTCAGAAGCAAGTGACTGGAGAGAAGTGCTGACTATGTTATAGGAGTGGTCAGTGACTGGCTTAGACAGAGTTTCCAAAAACACTTACAGAGGCACCCAGGAGAGAAAGAGGTGAGCCAGGCCAGCAAGAAAAATGCCAGTTGCTAACATCCTAGTCAGTGAGATTTTCCTGGATCCCATTCTGCTTTCTCCCTCCCTTGCTACAAACTGCCTGAGGAGACCAGAATCCTCAGTCAACAAGTTGAAAGAAGAGAACTGAGAGTGAGACAAAGGACCAAACCCCTTTTCCAAAGGCAAAAGGCATCATTTGCAGCTGGTTCTCCCTGGAGAAGGGGTTCAGAAGTCTTATCTTTGAATGAAGACTGAAGAGTTAATCATGTGGGATTAGAAATTCTAATTCTAAGCCATGGCTGTGTTTTCCATCTTAAACTGATCACAGGATTTTACATTATGTAAGAATATTTAGAAAAATTCCGCAGCTTCCTAGAATCTCATCCAGAAGCCCAGCAAGACTTTTCCTCACTGAATACATTGTAAAGAAGCGGGGGAAATTAAAACAATTGAGTTTTGACCATCTTCTACTAGTTTTCTTTGGTCAAGGTACTAGTTAACTTCATAAAAAAAATATCTGAAAGGTTTCCCTGATTCAGAACTTTATTAAGATGACAAATGATATTGATTTGCTTCTTGGTGACAATTACCACCCCAGTTTGGAAAAAGAAAATGAGAATTGGATTCAGTTTGCTCTCCAGACCAATATATAAATGAGCTCCACAGCATATTCAAGGGGCTCTGATATCAACCTCCAATTCATCTTCATGGGAAGATACACATTAATTAAGATACACCTTAATTGGCTTCATCCTGGGTCCTCTCCTCTCTATCACAGGCTGACACTATCTAGTACTGGAGGTACCAGTAGTGATCTGTACTGGAAGCTGCTTTTTGGTTCTGGTTCCCTAAGTCTGTCTTAATCTTATACACTTGACTGAGCAAATTTTTAAAAAGTCTTTGTCAAGCAATTTCGAAATGACACATTTTTCCCCTCTAATACTCAGCAAAAGGCAAATTCATGCTACTATTCCTGTATCCCTGGGCAATCTGTGCTGGGCGGTACGTGCATATCTCTGCAGTCACTTAACCAGTGCATTCTCTCTGTAGGGGGGCAGAACTCTCCTCCACACTGTGGTAAGGGACAGTGAGCTTATAACACATTTTTGCAGAAATAATCACTTTTCATTTTGAATGAAATATCAAAATATATCTCCCATTATGCTAAAATATGGATACCATGATACTTTCTACCCGATAAATGTGTCCCAGGCAGAAGCTTAACTTGGAAGAATTTCAAGAAAATGTTCACACAATAACTTTCTACCCAGTATCATTAGATCATATTTCTTTAAACAACTGTGAAAATTCAAATGGCAAACAGTGACAAACAAACAAAACAAAAGATGCTATCATTTCATACAATACCTGGTATCAAAGACTTGCTGGAAGTTCAAAGTTAGGGAATATGGAAAGCTTGAGATATAAACACATGGGGAGTTTTATTTCAATAAGCCTTTAAAAATACATTAAGAGCTTCCTCTAAGTATTAAAACACAGGCTTCTAGGAAGATTGCACTTGATGACATCTGTCAGTCAGTGACTTGCTGTACATTACTGTCCAGAAAGAAGAGGAACATTAAACTATTTTCCAATTGATTTACTATAACATGAAAAAGAAGAATAATTTGGTCATTAATCAATAATTAATTTTAAAAATATCCCTTGTGCAAATGGAGCCTATATATCAGAACCTTGCGGCGCTTTATGTGTGGTACTCTCAGTGTCCATACAAAGTCAACAAGATCAATTAATAATGTGCCCTTTCTACCTCCAAGAGTCATACTGGCTAACAGTTCTAAAGCCTCACTCTGCATCAGGCACACGCTAAGTGTTCTAAAATGCTCTGTTTTATTTAATCCTCCCAGTCATCCAAGAAAGTAAGGTTCCCAAATTCACACAACCAGACAGGGGCAGAATCACTAAAGATTTCTCCTTTTCCCCTAAATCCCGGTCAAGGGCACCCAAGTTCATTGCTCAATTTACTAAACCATTACCTCTTGGAAAAAAACAAAAAGGAGGCATCAATTTATTTTTAAAGAAAGCGATTATTTCTCCAAAGGAAAATTAATTACCCTCCAAGTACTACCATCTGTTTTAACGCTTTCAAGCCTAAACTTTGGAGAGACACAGTAACTTTAAAATGTCCCCAACAGTAGAGCCCAAATGACCTCTGTCATTAAGAAAGCAGAGCACAATCATCCTGCATCAAGAAACTAACTATGAAAGTGATGTTGTACGTGGGGTCAGGAAGTTGCCTTAAGAATATGAGAAAAGATCGCCCAACACCCAGCATAGCTAAATTTCTATCTAGAGGAGGTCAAAACATTGTGGGGTTGAATGGCCCCACATGATGCTGCAGAGATGTCACAACCAGAAGAGAATAGTCAATGACAATGGATTCCAGAAAAGTAATTTGTGAGATGTTTCCATCTCATAGGAAAAAAAGTTTACTTACAAAGTTTCATCATGTATTTACTATATACAATCATGCTAGTTAGAGACCATGATGAACCAGAAAGCAACCTTGACCCTAAGAGGCTCATAGGTTACTGAGGGAAATGGACAACTAAGCAATAAACTGTGATAAATCCTGGGAAAGAGATGTCTATGTGACACATGTGACACTTTCCAACCAATAATAATAATATTGGCTACTATTTATTGAATAGTTGCTATATATCCAGTTCTCTGCTATGCATTCTTCATGTATTTTCTCCCCCAAATCAATTTAACCCCCCAAATCAATCCTGTGAAATAAGAATTATTATTGTATTTCACAGATGTGAAAGCAAAGACTCAAAGAGGTTAATACATTCAAGATAATGCCAGCTTGTACATGTTCTGCTGTGCTTGATTTAAACAGCTACTCCTAGTTTTAAAAGGGTACAGAGATATATTTGAAAGCAGATGATCATGACTTTGGTCAAAATCAACTATGATAATGTTTACAAGCCTTAGATAGAGCTGATATTTGACCTCATATCTGTCTGACTCAGATCCGGGTTTCTTAACCTCCAAAATCTATATGAGTTTACTTTATACCCAATGTTTGGAAATGTTTTATTAAGTTATATTAAAATTATTCAAAATTTATCAGACTCTCCTTATTTTTCATGACCCCAACAGTCTGGAGGAGTACTGGTCATGTGTTCTATAAAATGTCCCTTAATTTTGAAGACTCTTATCTAAATTCCTACATAAGCTCAATGTGAAGCACTAACAGTGCACTTTTGGGTATTATCCAGATCCAAAGAATCTTGAAAAAGGAAGTATGCTAAAATATACTAAGAAATATATTTATGAAGGATAAGCACAGTGGAACTTTCTGGAGTGATAGAAATGGTCTGTATCTTGATAATGGGGACATGCATGCATGGAAAAGTTTGCTTCTCCAATGGTCTGGGTTAGTGAGTCAGAAACTATTCTGCACATTCTAAAACTTGAACAAATGAGTAAATATATGGAAGAAAATGGAAGTCAGGTTTCTCACAATTAGAGAAGTAAGTTATAAATAAAAGGAAGAACAGAAGAATAGAGTACCTATAGAAGTTCCAAAGTCTGAACTGCAAGTGAAGGTCAAACAGTCCTGACCCTTAGGTTGGATTCTACCTTCACTCTGTGTTGCTTGAAACTCACAATGTTGATCTCACAGCATATTTTGCTTGTTTGGTTGGTTTTTTGTTTGTTTTAATTAATTGGAAATGCATTTTAAAAGGTGACTCTTTGTTTGAGCTGAGCAACAGTGTCTGGGTTTCAATATGCAAAAGAAGTCATAGTGCCCCCAGCCTGTGTGCTCCACTCAGCATTTGGCATTTACTCAGCACCTACTGTTGCCTTTTCTAGACATGCCAGGAGCTCACCTATTTACTTAAGTTCTCTATTTACACCCAATTCCTTTTTCAGTGTGTTATCTTCCTGTCCTTAGTTAAGTCATTTAGTTAGTAACCCCTAGGAAAAGCTTAAATATTACTAAATAGTTAAACCTTAGCTAAATGAGCAAATTGCCTTTAAAATGAGATGATAATGGGAGAACAGTGACCACCCTAGAGAAGAGAGGGAGTAAACCAACATAAGATATGTCTAGGCACTAACAATCTTTCCACAGATAGAAATGTATTTGTCTGTTACATGCCTCATTCTCCTTGGCCCTTGCCTGAACTCTTCACATCAGAAAAGGTCTCACCAAGAAACTAGCATAAAGATAAAGCAAACAAGATTTTTTTACATGTCATTCATCCTTGCTAAGGAAAGTAAATAACAGAAAAAAAAATTTGGTCACTCAAGTGATTCTAATTTGCAGGAAAAGGATTTATATGAAGTCATGTTGCTTCTTGTGTTCTTTAAGGATCAGTAGGAATGGATTCTGTGACATCTCACTTGTAAAACCTCCCAGAGATAGGCCACTTGCTTATTGAGAGGTCTAATTTTTAAGAAGTTCCCACTCTTACCAACAGACCAGAAACTACCTTCTCTATACTCAACCTTGGAATAAATGTGCTATGTAAGAGTTAGAAGAGAGGACGATTTTAAATCACAAGGGTTCTAAAGAGGATAAATCCGATAGAGAAAAGAAATGGCAGGAAATTCTTTGTGTTTCTAAATAAATCCATGTGTTTTTCTTTTGCCTGAATAACTAGAAGAGTTTCAGATATGCAAAGGAGATAGATCTGGGGAAGATAGACTGGAGAGAGCTGAATTGGACTATACAATTGAGTGAGAATTCTGAGTTCCCAGAGGCAATCCAGAAGAAGAAGGTGACAAAAGCAACACAAAATGATAGAAGTGGGACCCTCAGCAGGTAGTGTGGCCAGTGAGAATGCCTGACAGTGAATTAAGAGCAATACTGACTAACTTCCAATAACACATTTTCAATAACTTAGTTCTGCTAGATACAAAGCTCTAATATCTTTGGTTGCCTTGATAAGGTTATCAAGAAGGGGCTGTGTGTCCATTAGGGTCAGTGGCAACAATGACAGGTCAGAGACAAGAAGTCAGTACAGGCAGGACATTGGAGTCAGGTGACCATCAAAACATAAGCCTTATAGGAACTGACAGAAGTCTTAGAAAAAGCAAAAGACTGTTCACAAAACAAAGAATGAGTCGATGAGCTAGTCTTGCCTAAAACCTAAGAGGCAAGGTGACACCACCTCACATCTCAGTTACAAATTTATTACTCACTCTATGCAACTGGTAGAACTGAAGATTTATGAGCCTTATCAAGAGTTGAGATATTCTACAATTCTGACCATCTGCTTTCAAACATCTTTATGCACCCTCCTAGTTTTAAGCCTGAGTAGTTTGAAATCAAGCACAATAGTAAATCTCTAATGATCTACCACATTTAAATTATCATCCAGCCCATCCAATCAGTCCAATATGAACCCAGCACTAAGCCTCAAGAGGCTCATATTAATACGATTAAGTAGTTAATTTTTCTAGGATGTGCACAGCTGTGGCCATTAATAATCTAACAGTCATCATACTGCAGTGTCTGGGAAAAATCAAAGCAGCAATATCTAAAAAAAAGTCAAGGAACTAAAAATTGAAAGCACAGAGAAAAATGCCACCAGCTGTAGACAGTAAAATCTATTCTACCTGACTAGCTACATGTCAAAGAATCAATGCCTGTCCCAAGAGATGAACATGAACTAGTGCGTGAAGAGCTGCATGTTCAAGATTATTAAGGTTGCTAAGTGATAATTCACAAAACACTGAACACAGAGTCACAGTCTTGCTTTCCTCCCAACATTCCGTTCATGGAAAGGGACTTTGTCCTTGACTTACAAGTTCAAATCTCTACTTGCATGCTCTATACTTGTATCCAGCAGCATTTCACTCTTCTAACACATATACTTGTTCAATAAATATTTCTAGAATGCCTACCATAAGACAGGCACTGTGTTAAGATACAATAGTAAATGCAGATCATTATCCCTGCCTTCAAGGAGCTTACAGACTAGTGGTAAACAGGCAATTACAGTTAGGGTGCTCTGATACTGATAAAGGAAGGAAGGTCATTTCAGAAAGAGGGATTAGTACAGAGAAACTATCTGCATTTCAGTGTGATTCATGCATACTGACCATATGAATCATATCAACAAAGGTGGTGGCAGGAAATAAAGCTGGAGAGGCAGCCATGAACTTGACCATGAAGAGTTCTGAATATGAACCTAAAGATATTGGGCCTCATTGTGAAGCCAAAGGAGAGGCTACTTTGGAGTAAGAATTCATTGGAGAATGGCAGGGCTAGAAGGGAGAAAACCAGTTCCAAGGTGATCAAATTAATTATAGGGGAGACTAATGTGGTAGAATGGCAATGGAAATAAAAGGACAGATAAGTAACAGGACTTGACTGGCTGGATAGGAGGGCAAGAAATTACAGAAAGAATCAAAGATAATTACCAGCTCACTGGTTTGAATAAGTAAAGATGCCATTTACTGAGCTATGGAAGGAGAAATAGGCTTGGAGGTGAGGGTGCAGTGACGAATGAGGAGAGAATTAGAGGTACATGACATAGAAGTAGAAATGTCCAGTAGGCAGCAGGATGCTTTGTTAACTAGAATCTTTTTTGTAAAGGGTGACAGATATCAATCAAGCCAGCTTTAACAAAGTGCAGGCTTTGCTATAAATGTACTGTGATAGGGATGTAACTGTGTCTGAGCAACTAGAGGATTCAGAGGCCTAATGCCTTCAGTACTCCAGACATTTCTCAGCTTGTCCCTTTCTCTAAGTCTCTCATTTATTTTTTTTAACCTTTGAAAATTATTATTATTGAGATATAATTCACAAAGAATAAATTTAATCATCTCTAATTTACAGACTGGCCACCTCTGTATATATTGTTTACATGAGAGCACACACAGTTGCCTGTAGCTCCCAAGCTTTCTACCTTACAATTCGAGGTTATGTATAAAATATTTAACAACCAATCAGAATTGATGCAGCCCTTACATGACACTGATGCATTCAACGTGACAATCACCGAGATTCCAGCCCAGAATCTCAAAGAGAGGTTGTTCTGAGTCCTGGTCTCAAACCCCAAAATTTCAGGGCACAAATTTAGAGGCCAAGGTTGGATCAAGCACCCATCCCTGGACAAATTAGCTGAGGTACAGGAAAGGGTCACACAGTAACACAACTTCAACATATGGTTAGAAAGGGAGGGCCACTCCTAGAAAATGGGTCCTCTTCAGGTAACTCCTTTGATGTTTACTACAGACATCAAAGTCATGACCTAAGGCGGGAGGTCAGCTTTAGAAGCCATCAGCATATGGATGGTAATGATGCCATAGAATATGGTGATCATTCAGAGGAAATGTAGATAGATAGAAGAGAAGGCCAAAAAAAGAGCTTTAAGGTCTAATATTCCTGACAATGGGGAAAGAAGAAGTTGCTTTCATGGAGACTGAAAAGAATAATTAAAGGGATAGGAGGCAGACCAAAAGAATATGAAAATTTTCATAAGAGAATATGTTGTTGCGAAGCCAGGAGAAGAAAGGAATTCAAGATGAGGCTCTATGTAAAATGTTGCAGAGAAGTCAAATGTCTTGGGATGATCTTTGGAAGCTAAAACAAGAGCAATTTTGATAGCATCACAGGGATATGAGCAAGATTGTTGAGGGTGGAGGTGTGAGCGGAAAGTGAGAAAGTGATGACAGCATGTTACTGTCATACCTCAGAGGACTGGAAGCTCCACTAATGCACAAAATAGTATTTTTGTGTATGTAGATATATGACCAGTGAAATGTGCCACAGCTCTGTGATTGCTTTTATTTACAGTTTTTGACACTGAATCATGAATTCTGGTTCTGTACCATGTTTTATGCAAATAAGAACTTCCCAGGCTTATGTTCATCATGAATATGATTTTGTTTCTACCAAGGCAACATAAACTATGGGAAAATTATATAAGCACCATGTGTGGTAAAATCATAAAATGCCCATTAAAATAATTGTACTTTATATTACTATAGGATGTTACAATTCTCTATGCGGTTTTACTTTTATATCTCATGTCATAAACTGTGTCTAAGTGGTCAAGAACTTCTTTCTAAGCAACCTAAATTAACCCAAATGCCATGAAGCATTCCTCTGATAATCAACCCACTGACAAGATAAGATGCCTCAACATGTAACAGCCAATGAGGGCTAAATAGAGTTTGATATCAACTGTTTATTCAGACGAGGCTGACATTTTCTCAAGTAACAAACTTCTGTATCTACACAGCAAGTCAAATAGACCAAAATAATGCTTTGGGGTTTTTTTAATTCAGAATTTGACTTCTCAAAATTGTTTATGGCCTGGCAATTTTAAATTTCAGAACCCCATTCACTTTCTTGTGATGGCAGGATTAAATTTCTCCAATAATTTTCAGCTAAAATGATACACACATAGAATAAGGAGAAACCAAGCTGAAAAATAAAAATTCTCCCCAGTGTACCATGCAAAGTCCAGTTTACTTAAATTCAGAATATCTAAAATTCTTTTTTTATTGAAGTATAGTTGATTTAAAATGTTGTGTTAGTTTCTGATGTACAGCATAGTGAAGCATAGTGATTCAGTGATACACACACACACATATATATATACACATTCTTTTTCATATTTTTTTCATCAGAGGTTACTGTAAGATACTGAATATAGTTCTCTGTGCTATACATTAGGACCCTGTTGTTTATTTATTTTATATATAGTAGTTTGTATCAGCTAATGACAAACTTCTAATTTATCTCTCTCTTCTTTCCCTTTTGGTAATCATAAGTTTGTTTTCAATGTCTGTGAATCCATTTCTGTTTTGTAAATAAGTTCAACTGTATCATTTTTTTAGATTTCATATATAAGTGACATGATATTTGTCTTTCTCTGACTTAACTTCACTTAGTATGATAATCTCTAAGTCCATCCATGTTGCTGCAAATGACATTATTTCATTCTTTTTTATGGCTGAGTAGTATTTCATTGCATATATATATATATCTTCTTTAAATCATTTGCCAAAGCACATTTAGGCTGTTTCTACATCTTGACTGTTGTAAACAGTGCTACTATAAACACTGGGGTGCATGCATCTTTTCAGCTTAGAGTTTTCACCAGATACCTGCCCAGATGTGAACCTGAAAACCTTCTGAGACAGACTGGAAGTTATGAATAACTGGAAAAATGCTTTCTCAAAAGCCACACAAAATTCTATCAACTCAATACAATTCATTTATCCTTTCAGTGCATGCCTGATAAGTAAAAGTTCAGAGGCTCCATTCTCTACTGCTTCAAAGGTGATGGCACCCACAGTAAGAGAAACTTCTGCCTAGATCAACTTCTTTCAGTAGTAGCTAACTTTTCTGAATCACTAAGTTAACCCTAATATAATAGAGAATTTTTACTTGACAAATATCATTGTCTTACATACAGTCTCATACTAAGTAATGATTGATTTAAATCCAGATTATTAATTATCCTGAGATCAATTTTGTCTGAGGCATTAGATCTTACAGAATTCCATTCTCAACCTAGTCAAGTCACTTGAAGCAGCCAGAATTAATAGTGTATCGTGAGGTAACAGGGAAATATTTCCAACCATCAGGTGCAGAGGTTTAAGTGTATACTCAACAGGTAGGACTGGGCCTTGCACAAAAACAAAATATTTTACAGAATCAAATACTTTCCCCTTTGAGAAACAACAACAAAAAAGGCAGTTGAACACAAAGGCTGTGAATACTTGCTGATTTGGAGTTAATCTAACATTGAGTCTACATCATGGCCACATGATGCATTGAAGTTAAGTCATTTTTGTTTTTTTCTGAATGGTATATATGCTTTTGATCTCTACAGATGTCCAATATTCCTCTATTCTCTGAACTATGTCCCAGAGGCACAAACAATTCAGAGAAACTAGTTCATTCATGACCACTGCAGATTTGTTATCTTAGCAGTGTTGATAATTGCATCTCAATTTATTTTAAGGCTAGTATCCCTGAGAACTTGTATAGTTTGTAGCAAAGAATTTCCATCTCTACAATCCTTTGGCATTACTAGTAAGGTGAGTACTTAATACCTGACACATCTCCAACAGGATTCTGAGCAATGCAGAAAAAACATAGTCAATATAGTCAAGATATAGTCAAATATAGTCAATCCTACAGGGAAGAAAATAGTGACATGAGTGCAAGGTTAGTTGAGTTTTTTCTAGTGAAAACAGAAATTTATACATTGGCAGCAGCTTTGAGTCCCTGCATAAAAAACCTGGGCCATGGTGTGACCTGGTGGGTGAGCGTAGAGTGGAGGAAAGGAGAGAAGAAAAAAAGTCAAGGAAAAAAGTTCTCCCCAGGAGTGGCCCAGAGAAGCTCTACAGATACATAAATCAAGAGTGTGCACTGAGTTAACTATTAGGATGATTCACAGAAGACTTGCATTTGCATCAGCTGAACCAGGTAAGTAAAGAGATAGGGAAACTTCAGAGAAGAGCAAGTAGAGCAATTAAATAGGTTGTGGAAAGTGCATAAAGTGTCTTAGTGGATGACAAGCAAATCACCACCAGATTTCAAAGATCCTAGAATGACTTTGACTCACAAGCAATGGGTAGTCAGTGAGTATTTCTGAGCAGAGGATCATAGCTCAGTTCTACCAAGGGAGTTGTGGAAGGTCAAAGATCATCGAAGGAGTAGATTTGAAGGTGAAAAGAAGTTTACTTTAGGATATGCTAAATTATGGACGGTTTTTAAGGAAAATGTCACACCCTTAAAATATGTATGCCTTTATGAAAAAAATATTCTGATCAAGAGCTTCTAAGGCTGTCAGCAATTTGCTTCCACCTAGGAAAAATGGAAACTCAGATTCTGATCTACTTGAAGCCTCGTTCTTTAGTCTGCTCAAGCAAAACTCAACTCAACTGACAGGAGAGAAAAATGATAAATTGGCTACTTGACTGAACTGACCAATCAATTAATTCAAAACAGTCAACCAAGCAGTACCATTCAATCTAGAGACAGATCTCTTCATGACAGTAAAAGAAGAAGGGTCAAGACCTCTTCCCCCAAGGTTATTCTTCTAAAGGATGAAATAATGCTTTTATCAAACAATTAGATCTCTCAGCAAAATCAATTACTGATTGTATCCCAGATACCTGGCAGAACTGCATCATAAAAAGCAGGCCTTTGTAAGTTGTCAAGGGCAAGGACACAGTGGTTTAAAATCTTTTTTGATAGCCACAGTGGTTATTAATGCATGCTTTACAAAATGAAATGCTTTCATCTTTATACTTTCTAAGGAAATGAAAATTTATAGCAAAGAGATTATCTGTTTTTTTAAGGGTAAATGCATTTATCCTAAAAAGGATGTATCTCCTCAAGAAGAGATTCTGATATTATTTCTAAAAAGGTTGGTAGCATTAGTGATTCTTCTGTTTTATATTTCCTCTTTCATATAAGCAAAAAGGTTTTAAAATAACACATTTCCAAATACAAAATTCTTAATGCCAGGTTGAGGAGGCACGGTTTTCTGTGATTTGCCAAAAATTGTGGGCACTTGATTAGGGTACATGAAATTTCAACTTCCTTAATGGTAAGAAAATACTTATTTCCTATAAATATAAAAACCAGTCATTGATATGACCTTATGATCTTCCTTTTTTTGTACAAATTTTAATTTTTTAACTATAACAGATTATCTTGCATTTTCTTTTGTCTAGGTAATCAAAAGAGTAAGGTAATGCTTTAATTGATTGATTCCCAATAGGAAGAAATGCCTTGTTCCTGTGCAACTTGATATGGATTTGGTGTCAAATGCCACAGTTATAAAGAGAAATTGTTCCCTTAATTAATGATTTCCATCTTAAAACTAGAAAATGTAGGTAGTTTTTTTGTTTTTTTTTTTAAGTCACAACTGCTATTTAAAGATTGATGCTTTGGAAAGGGAATGGGAAGAATTAGGTTTAACAATGTAAGAAGGGTTTCAAATCAAAGTGTTTTGTTTCAGTCAACAGAAAACTAATCTTTTTAAAAGGAACACTGATATCTTTAAGCAATTCTTAAGACTCCATAGTTGACCAAGCCCCTACAGGACCCAACATTCCCTATTATGTTATACTCAGCCACTTCATATATAATTTTATGTAGTGCCTGTTTCCATAGGTGTTCCAGCCTTCTACTTCTGAGGTTGTTCTCAATATTAAAGGTTAGAGCCAATTTAATTCACATGATCTGCTCTCTAAAAATTTATTTCCCAAGTTTGATTATCTGAGTACTAAAAGAGAAGTACTACAAGAAAAGATTGAGCTGTCTTTTTAAATTACTTTATTAGGAACATTTTATTTTATGTGTGTGTGTATATGTAAATTAAGAACATACATTTTTCTTCCTCTGTCTCTACACTGCTAACAGTTGCTTGGTCAACCTGTAATGTTGTAGGCATAGTCGTTATTGTTTTTGTTTCCTTGTAAAGTTAACACATATATATTTATTTTATCTCTTTACATTGGTATAGATTAAGAAGATACCCAGTTTATGAATCTTTAGAATATGAATAGAGTTATATAAAACCTTTAAAAATTAATGCCAAAAATTATCAAAACATAGATTAGTGGAATTAATCTCAAACCATCTGAGTTGGGAGAGAAAAGTTCTTGAGAACAGGGACCACTTGTATAGGTTCATCGTTGACTATTCCTTTTATAAAAGAAACACATTCCCCAATTCTCTGTCGACGTCACCACTCCTGGTTACTGCAAAGCTCAAAGGCTTTCCTCAGTAAGCCTATCTGCCTGGTACCTGAATTCATTTGATTTTGTAACACCTAATCATATGCTAAGTTTCCCTAATACTCTTATTTCTAAAAAGTAAAAGAATTAAGTTGAACTACATTTCAATTGAGAAAGGAAGAAAATTTAATATTCTCAACAATCCATCAGAAAAATATAATAAAATTGCAATACTAATAACTGAATTATTTTATAAATTTAACAACAAAATGAATACCACACATAAAGTATCCTTTTGTCTTTAACAAAATAGCATATCCACCATTGCCTTGTTACCTGATAGAGTTTTATCCCCTACTGGTGAAATTGTGTTGCTTTAGGAATAATTTTTGTGTATAAACCACAGATTACAGAATTTCAAGCCTCAACATTTAAGATAGTTTGTAAGATAGTTGTCATTCTGAAGGCACATGATAAAACCCTGGGTGAAATGAATTATTATGAAATTATAACTTAATATTAATATCCCACCAATAAAACAATGTTCATTGCATTTTCATAGCAAAAGAGACCATCAAATAATTGCCAATATTTTCCATATCTGAAATTAAAGAATTATGAAGACTATTTCACATTGTATATGAAAAGAATTAAAAAACTCCTGTCATCTTTAACCATGTGGATATTCATGTAAGAGTACTACTAATATTACATGACTTGCTTGTCTCATTTCTTAACTACTTAGGTTTAACCAGAGCAAGTAAAACATTTTTCATGAAAAAATGTTTTATTATTTATGCATATCAATAGAAATTTTCAGAGCCAAATATGTAGTGTCAAAACTTTTAAATCTATTTTTATATTTAATAAAAGCCCTGTAATTCTCTAATCATTCACATTAACTGATTTTGAGCACTTCATATAAAAGGATAAACTATATGAAAAAATCTTGTATTTAACATCTTAAAACTGATCACATACAGATTAGAAAATATTTACAGTTACAAAGAAAACATGGAATAGACTCATCCATTCTATCAGTAAGAGTTTCCCCAGTTGATAAAGTATTGATTACGAAAAAAATATATTATTATTAACACTCAAACAATTATATGTCAAAAATGTCAACCAAACTGCAGCTAAAGCACTTAGCATGAAAGGGCACTAATGACTTATATTTTCTTTGTTACGACATATACAACAATGTTGCAATACACAGAGCAGTTGTGCTGGAGATGTACCCATTGTCTCTGTAACTGAAGTTCCAGGTAGAGCGCTGTCAGGAGCATATTTATGACACAATTCTAGTGGTCTACAGACTTATAATACAATAAACCTATTGCACAAGCCCTGTTGTGTTTGGGGGGAGTGGTTGGCATTAACTTTGCTCTTACTTCTCAAGTTGATAAGGGGGTTGATGGTCTCCCGGCTAGGCATGGTAGATGCCTGAATGCTGTAAGACAACTGGAACGAATTTATCACTGGGCAGAAACATCTTCCACTAATAGAAATGGCGGGTGTCCAGGCCTGCCCTTCCAGGAATATGAGTAGCTAATTTTTGTCAGCCACAAGGTGTTGAGAATGATAGTATTGTTTAGACTTGTTTGCTTTAATAGTGGCTTCTTGTCTATTTTGTGAATATACTGCAACAACTCTTCTGGAAAAAGGTAATTGCAAAAATTTTCTGGTAAAAAAAATAAGGATGAGTATGCCATTTAGAGTAATGCAATGCGGGAAAATGTGTAAAGGGAATCCAAATACAGAGAGGAATTTAGTGAATTTTTAAAATAAATAGAAAGGATATACAAATATCTTCAGCATATTAGAGTGAAAAATTAATGGGCTCTGCAGCCTGACTGACCAATGTTTGAAATCCCTATCACTTTCTAATTGTATAAACCTGGGCAAGTTATTGAAACTCTCCGTCTCAGGGGTTTTTGTTTGTTTGTTTGTTTTGGTTTCATAACGTAACTGAAAAAACAAACCAGATTGTTGTGAGAATTAGATTAGGTAACACATAGCACAGTGCCTGAAACATAGTTGGTACTCAGTGAGCAAGAGAACTCTCCCTACCACCACTTCAAATAAGGCACTATCTGTCTCAACTTAACATATTATTTGGTGCTTCCCAGGTTTCATTCGGAGGGGGAGGAAACACTGATCCTGCTTTCCATCTAAGAATGGCATGCAAATATGCAGCAGTAGGAAAATTCTTTAGCCCACACGAATCAACTGGCTTGAGCTAAGGTTGTATCCACTTCTGAAAGTCAGATATGTCTGGTCACGTCTAGTGAACCAGAAGGGTGACCCAATCAAGATATGGCTATATGGGAGCTGCAGCTCATTGCTGAGGCTATGATGAGTCTATGGATGAACATGCATTGACTTGGTAAAGGAGGTCTGTCAAGTCAGTTTGTGTGGGGGCTGCAGAAACTCAGGGATGGTCATTTATTCCAAGGGTACAAGGAAGAAGGCACAATGAAATGACCTGGTGACAAAGTCAGGGATGGAGTGTTGATTCACTGTAGCTATCAATCAAACCTATCTGTAGACTGGTCCCATGATTTTATCTGGATTCTAGCTTAGAGAGAGAAATATCTCTAAGTTAGTATCTCTCTACAAGGGTTTTTTAATATTGTAGATTGATGAACAAGAGCACTATGGAAACTGAAACAATCTAACAAAGAGGAAAGAGACCTTCTTTCCCAATTCATCAAGGACCTTGCACAATTTGGGTACTTCAAGGCCTGTAGTGCATCAGTTGCAGTACCTGATCCAACAGTAACAGGACCCCTTGAGACCCTGGAATCTGGTAGAAAAGCAGCAAACCTAGACAGTAGGACAGTAATGCCAGGCTGAAGACTCTGCCTTTGCCTGGCATGTAAAGAAATAATAACATTCTGGCTATCATGGCTATTACTATAGCTCCATCTCCAGCCCCAAGTTGGTGAAGTCTGGCAAAACTGGGACATTTTCCAGTGCGCTTCAAGTTTGGTATTATACCCATTGTCAAGTCTCCCTTTCTGTACTCACTCTAATCTTCCCCCCACCCCACAAAAAAGGAATAGAAAAAAAAGTGAAGCAGTTGAGGGTTTCCATTTTTAATTTGGGGAGTTTTTGTTTATGTGGCTAATTAAATTTCTAGCCATTCATTTAAAGTAACCCAGACAAGGTTGTACAGTTGTTTATCATCATAGAATCTTGTTTTTTAAAAAGCCAGGCATTCACAGTCTATTTTCCTCAGCAAAAAGTCTGAATTACCAAGAAACTGAGTGCCTTGCAAAGTACTTTACTAGTGAGAAGATATAACCCATGCTTTTCTGATCGTCATCCAGCAAGCTGTCAACTAAACAATACAGCTTTTCCAAACAATTATTTTTAAGCAGGAGCTGAAATCTCAGCCATTAGCTCTTCTTGGTGAGATACTGTTTGTTAACTTTGAGGGTGCAACCTCTGGTAATTTATTAACTTACATTACATTTATGTTTACAGTATCACTCATCTGCTCTTAACAAATCTTGCCCGTGAAGGATATAAGAGCACAAGTAACTTCAGGCAGCCTTCAGATTTCTCCTGCCTTATGTTTTATTCAGTCAGTCAACTTGGCTGCCATTCTATATTCCTAAAATACAAGATGTACAGCAACCTTGCAGACAGCTAGAAAGGGTGCACACGCCCTCTAAGCCCCAGGGTGTATCAGGGAGGGATTGACTCAAACCAACAAGTCTCATATCCTTTAAGCCCTTTAAAGTCATAGGATGACATATCTCCTAGTGTCTGGAGCCCTTAGAACATGCTGAATTAGCAGTACAACTTAATGAGGATTAGGCTAACTTGACAGAAGATGTAGGACACCTTCTCCACATCTCCTCACTTTAGTTTCAATCTGATATCCAGTAGCTAAAGGTGAAGGAATGAGTGACCTTTACCAGCAACTTTGAGTCTCTGGGTTGATAGAGCAAAATTGCTCTTTCTCAGATGTCAGAGTAACCACAATGCATGATGTTGATAGGGGTCAAACTGCCCAAGATATATATTTTCATTCACCTCCTTAGAGATTCAACCTGACAAAACTGTAATAGCTTATTGAGTTTCAAATGACAATGACATACTGGGTATTTTCAAGCACTTTTATTTTTCTTACTTCCTGTGCCTGGTTAGAAAAGAAACTTATCCCACAAAATTATAATCCTGCAACATTTCAAAATAATTTTTTCATTGCATGTAATTTTATAATACAGTTGTCCACCTCCCTGTATGTGTATACACTAGTATATTAAAGCCAACAAATGTATAAAGTTTAAAGTTGCTTTTCCACAAGTTTAACTAGATCTATCTCGAGCTCTTTCTGTATAAACAAGCAACATGAATCTAGATCAAGAGCCAGCAGACTTTCTGTAAAGGACCAGAGCGTAGTTTCAGCTTTGCAGGCTGTAAGTTCTCTGTTGCAACTACTTCACTCTGCCCTTGTGGCACAAAAGCAGCCAGAGACATTATATAAACAAGTACATGTGGCTTTGTTCCAGTACAACTTTATTTGTGGGCACTAAAATTTGATTGTATATAACATTCATGAAATATTCTTCTGTTGATTTTTTTCAATCATTTAAAAATGTAAAAACCATTCTTAGCTCATAGACCATATGAAAACAGGGGGTGGGCCAGGTTTGGTCCAAAGACATAGTCTAGCTAATAAGTTGTAAAAAGATACTCTGAATCTTCATCTTGTTGTTCAAATTCTAGAAGCTTTAGATAGCATTTAATAATACTGACATTTATCAAATGTAATAAACTCAGTATTTACAAAAGTTTTTAACCTACTGACTCCTAGGGCCTGGAAAAATACTAGGTATGTCTCAACTTTAATGTGCACATGAATCACCCAGAGATCTTGTTAAAATGCAGATTCTCATCCAATAAATCTGGGGTGGGACCCAGATCCTACATTTCTAACAAGTTTTCAAGTGATGTCCATGCTTTTGATCCACAATGCACACTTTGGGTGGCAAAGCTTAGAACGTAACAAAATTTAACTAAATATTCTAAGGTAAGGCAATTCCATCAAACCACAGTTATTTACTGAGGATCTACTATACGTCCACTTCTGTGCTAGGTGCCAGGAGAGACTCAGAAAAATATAGACAATATAATTCTTTCTCACAGGGAACTTACAATCAAGATAAGCACAAATGAACAAGAATAAATAAAAAGAGCTAAATTAAGGAGACTAAGTGATAAGGGAGTTCAGAGAAACAGAATGATGAATGAAATCCAACAGACTACAAGAGAATAGATAAGCCTTTACCTAAACCACAAAGAACAAACAGTAAAAGAGAAAGGGAAACCTTAAGACAACATTAGTAAAGATATGAAACCAGAAATGCAGTGTTGGCTCTAGAAAGTCTGGCAAGGAAGTAGTTGCAGGAAGCCACTTGTTGGAAGGAGTGACATCTGATATTATTACTTAGATTATATGTTTATTTTGTGTGGCTTGGGAAACTGTTAATGGAAATGGAAAGGAAATTTGCCAAACCAAGATATGTCTTGGAGCCACTCTGTACCTCGTAAGAAACCTTTTAAAGGTTTGGCTTCTTTCAAAGAGTGTTCCTTTAGGAATACAATTAGTTATCCTATATTACTATAGTTGAGTTGGAGCAGAAGCCAATAGCTTCAGCAGCTTACGGTGGGAAATGACGCATTTCAAGTTTTCAGTGCTAAGTATATTTATCAGGGCTGCCTTTCCTAATAAGCAGGGATTTAAGTATTACTTTCTGTCACTTAAGCAAATTTTTGCCTGAAATCCCACTGTTAGAAACTGCTTATTTTAGATTAAGACCACATTTTTCCAACTTGGGACTACATGGCAGCATGCACAGTATGGAAATTCATAGGGAAAAAAACAGTGTATCTTCTGGAGGGTCAATTTCATTGATGTGGTGAAGATAAAAGTTAAACAATTTAATTGTAACCCAAAAATGTTATTTTATACTAAACAAACATTGGCATATTATGAATTAGAATGCAATACCCACATGATTTCTTTTCAAATGATTAATCAAATTATTTCAAAGAAATATGGGGCTTGAGCCTAGAGCTCTGGGCTCCACTTTGAGAGGGTATGAGAGTGTAAGTTCATTTTCCTCAGTCTTAAGTAGTTCTTTCGTGAAAGCCTTTGAAAAGATTTGGATTGATGTCCACCTATGAATACTATACAGCAGTTAAAAATGAGGCACTAGAATACACATAACAATTTGGCTGGATCTTAAAAACATTCTACAAGTGAAAAAGGTATGAAGACAAATGAGATCTAGTACATAGTATACCATTTACATAAATTAAAATACTTGCAAATAAAACAAAAATACATACTCTACAAGAATACAAAGAAAAAGGTAACACATTAAATACATTAGAGTGGCTACTGTTGAAGTACGGGAAATGGGACTAGAAAAAGACTAAACAAGTAAGTAAATAAGAGAGAACTTGCATATGTAATAAATTATTATAATTAAATCAAACCTCTGAACTTAAGATTCAGAAGACTAATGGGTTAAGTCATCACCAACAATAAAGCTTTTCTTTATAAATGAAGGTATCTTCCAATATCTGACATTAAATCTTTGTTAACAGCCCACTTAAAGAGGTCAAGGAAGGAACTTGGCAATATCAGTTTGCAGGAGGAAGACAGTTTTCAGACTTTCTAGGGGGAAGACAGTTTTCAGACTTTGACCTGTTTGCCCCTCGATCCAATCTCTTAACCACTGAGAGTGGCGTAAGGTCAGGACTCAGCACGGTAGAGATAACGACCCAGTGTAGGGAGAGGCTTTACTGAAAAGGGAGAGGAGAGAAGGGAGGTGGGGGAGATACGGGAAGGCACTGAAGAAAACTGCACCTTTCACAACCTAGTCCTTAGCCAGTCTTTAAAGTTTATGATTGTTTTTTAAGTTCAGCTATAATTTATCTGCAGCTCCTTATGAACAACTAAACAGCATTATTTTTCCTCCTGCCATTTAATTGAGAAAATAGGGTTTGTTGTTGTTGTTGTTGTTTTCATAGGGACCTTTCAAGAACGTTCTTGGGCCCACCACTAGAAGTTCCAAGTGCCTGGCCTACAGTTTTGTTGTTTGACTCCTTAAGAAGCCTTGAAAAATAGCTTACTATCTATAGTTTAGTTCATTACAATTCTTTTTTTTTTTTCTAAAGGAAAATTACACTTACTTGTTAAGATATGGGAAGGATCAAAAAGTTAGTGTCTGTATGGTGCTTTGACAAGAAGCACCATGTAAGTGTCAAGGAATCACTGCAGAGAGCTCCCGTTGCATTTTCTTATTTTCACTTTTTATGACAAACCTCATCCCTTGGCTTGGAATTTGAGTTTCTTGATGTTGATGATAATCACTTCTGCAGATCTACCTAAATGACTATAAGGAGGTCTCTCTTCAGTTTTGGGGGAGACTTAATAGTGTTTTCTATGCTTTTATGTCGCTTTGGTCACAAGGCAAGGGCATGCAATTCAGCAGAGCACTTAACTGGTAAGGGAGGCACAAGTTACATTATAAAATTCAGTTTGTGGGTTTCTGCTTTGTTTATCCATGTTAGTAATCATATAACTTGGTCAGTATAAAGAATATTTTATGGAAATCTCTCCAGCATGTTCATCAAAGAATTTTGGGTTGTATGCATTTTCTCTTTCATTGTTGTAGTTTTGGTTTTGCTTTTAACTTAGCACCATTTGATATCCAAAATGCCATGTGTGTTTTTGCACTTCTTTTGAAAAAAAAATTATAGCCTAGAATAAATGGTATGGAACTACTGAAGATTCAAATACTGCTAAAAAATATGTGATTTAGAAAGTCTAACTTTCTAAACTTGGAAGACAATCTCCAGTAATGAACAAAAAAAGGTAGTAAAATAGTTTTTTCAAATTGCTTAGTTTTTAACACTAAAATCTATAAAAATACATTCACTGATATTTCTATCCTAGAAAGATACAATAAACATTTAAAATTCTTTAACTGATTATAATACTTTCATCATAGTGTATCTATGATTTACTTAAGGAAAACAGACTTCTTAAAGAAATGGATTAAAGGCCGGCATATACTTGAAAAAATAAAGTTCTATTTTTTAATAACATACATGGCCAAAAATAATTCTTTATGGATTGAATTACATAGAATATTAACATTCAATTTTTCACAAGGGGAAAAAATGGCAAGTAGATTTTGAATTAACATTTCTGAAGCATGTGTCATTTCTGTCAAATGTGAAGTGAACAGGGCAAATCATAATTAAAGTTTCACATTTGGCTAATCTGAGAACATCATTTTGAAACAACAAATCAGTCAATAATCTGTCTATCTCCTGTTTCCCCAAAATTTTGTACTTCTCAACATCACAAATGCTCCAAGTTGAGCAGAGTGGTAAGCTACTGGACTGACTGACATTTATGCATTAAACATCTACACATATGAAATAATTCTCCCATTATTTCTTTAGTGATTCAACCTTTCATGTCAATTTGCTTTCCTTAATTGCTTTTTTGTTTAGCTTCTGAGACTTTTCAAAGCTATTCATAGCATGAAGCAACATTTAAAGATGTTTGTCATCTTAAATAGCTCCTTTTTTCACTTGTTTAACACTTAGAAGCTGAAAGAAATTTCAACATATTAACTAAACACTGTGGTTTTAATAGATTTAATTAAAAGGGATATTGCTTGGGGACTTAACCACTCAGTCACCCATTCATCCAAACATCCAACAAAAAATTTTGACCACTTATATGACATTATACTAAGACAATAAAACATGATTCCTACCTTTAAGGATTTCCAAATCTAGTAGAAAAAAATATGTTAACAATAATTACAATGAAGTCTGTGAAATACTGTAATAGATTTGCAAATAGAAGAGGAAATAGGAATGAAAATTCTACCAGTGTTGGAAGGAATGCTCAAGAGGTTTTTAGATGCAATAACAACCTATGTATGTAGTGGCTTTTTTCCCTAGGATATAGACTGTGTTTTTCATCCTATCACTTAAGATTCAACTCTGACTTTAGATAATAAGATTCTAGAAGAGAAGATTAAAAAGACAGTTGTAGCACTTCAAAAAGAGCCCTCTCATAGAGATTACTGAAACTGATCATTCAATTTTACCTTTTTGATGGTCCAAAATAGTTTTTTCCATTAATTTGAAGATAAATAAAACAGCCCCTACTTCAAGAACTTCACAGTTTAGCTGGATAGAGATTCTTGTACAACTAATCATAATTTAATTCTAAATGCAAATAAATATAAAAGCACAAGGAAGAAAGATGATACTTTTTTCAGGATAAAAAGGCAAATGTATGTATTCTGGTAAATAGATTTCATCATGAGGAAAAACATAAGATGAACTTGGAAAAGCAGAAAGGAGGCAGATACAGGATCTTGCATGCCAAGGTAAGAGATTTCCACTTTATTCCATAATCATCTAGAAGTAAAAATTTTAATTACTGGAGTGATGTCATGATATGTTTTTAAAAGATAATTTAGGTAGTACATAGAGGATAAATTGAAGAATTAAGAGATCAGTGTACAAAAGCACAATAAGGAAGCTCTTGTGATGAGGAACTGAACCAGACTAATGACAGTGAGCATGGAGGAGTAAAGAATTTAAGAAACATTCCTAAAGGGGTTAGGGTGTCTGATAGGGTTTAAACAGGTTGATGTGTCTTTTAAAATCAGGGATGGGGTAACTCAGGTAGACTAGAAGTCCTGCAGGAAAGCATTCCCAGTTCCCCATGGAGCAGGAATCATTCTAGGCAAAGCAGGAATACTGGGAATATGGTCTACAGAAATGGCCAGTACGTCATGGTTTTGAAAAAACATAGGAAAAACGATGAAAGTTAACAACCACTTTCCCAAATGCTTAGGATACTATGCTAACTGCCTCATATACATATCTCATAAAATCCTTATAACAACAATGAAGAAGAAATAATTCCCCCTCATTTTACAGAGAAGGAAATCTATGCACAGACAAATTAAATGACCTGCTAAAATGCCATGGCTAGCACACAGCAGAGCTGAATTTGAAGACCTAGATTTGCCTGACTGTAAAGCAGGGGTTGGCCCATGGACCAAATCTGGTCTACCACCTGTTTTTGTAAACAAATTTTTATAGGAGAACAGCCATGCTCATTCATTTACATACAGTCTATCTATGCTTTCATACTACTTAAGCAGAGTTGAATAGTTGCAAGAAAAACCATATGGCCACAAAGCCTAAAATATTTACCATCTGGCCCTTTACATAAAAAGTTTGCCCACCTCTGCTCTAAAATCCTCACTCATAACCATTAAACAAACATATATGTATTGAGTATCTGCTATGTTCCAGGCAATGAGCCGGACATTATTCCTTACAGCCATCCAGAAAAGTTATAGAAGTAACAACAATAGGAATGCTCTTGAATCTAAAACCATTGACATGTAATAAACTGCCCATCTTGACACTCCTCATCTTCAATGGCACTGCAGGCAAATCAGGCCATAAATAAAAGAGAGAGCCATGGTTTCACTATTGCTGTTTCTGTACTTGATCCAAGATATGTGGTAAGCCCTTGAGATTTGTAAGAAATGCCACCCAAATCCTTCATAGACCCTCAAACTGTCAAATATAGCTATGGCAAAAATTAGACTGCATCAAGTATAATTGAACATTTTAAATAACATCCACAGATCAATCCTCATTCTATAAATACAAGGTTACCAATGCATTCTGTAAGTAAAATAAATTAACAAATTGTATCCTTTTTAATAGGATATTAAAATGGGACTTCAATTTCAGTAGAAGTACCAGTATTTAGCAAAGCAAGTATGAGTAGACTATACTAAGGGGAATTTACAAGGAAATGCTCAGAGCCTGTTTCCTGACTCTTGTGCCCTTTTAACATGAGCACTTAATGCACTCTAGGAAAAAGGAGCAAGAGAGGGAAGTGGAGGAGAGGGGCTTTTGAGGTGGAAAATTCTTTGGAGATGGCTGTGTTTTGAGCCCCAACCTCTTGTCTCATCACAAGGAGTTGCCACTAGGAAGGATCTAAAGGGAGGATCTAAAAATGACTTGAGGGAGAGTCAAATCTGAGCAGTGATCAACCTCAGAGACCACAAAAATAATCTCTTAAGTCACAAGTACTAGTTCAGTACAAGTAAGAAAATTCTTGCCCTCAGTTCAGTTGCTGTGCAACTAGTTACCCTAAATTTAGTGACATAACACAACAGTAACTTTATTAAGCTCACAGATTCTGTCAGACAGGGCACAGTAGGGATAGCTTATTTCTGCTCCATGTTATCTGGACCCTCAGCTGGGAAGATTCAAATAACAAGGTGTTTCAAACATCACGTCTCTTGACCAAGATAGTCACAAACCTACCAGGATCCTAAGGCATTGCGTACTTACCCTACCCCTGAATAAGAAGAGTAGTAAAGAATTAGTAGTCACATTTAGAAACCACTACAACCCTCCTTTCCTCTCCTCTCTCTCCATGCACCCCTCCCAGAGGGGCGTGAAACTTTATTTACTCAGCTGGCATAGAAGTGGGAAAAGAGAGACAAGGGCTGCCTTCCTCTCCTATTGTAGATGACTTGCTCACAGACATGCAGATGGTCTGACTAGAGGACTGCAAAAGCTTGACTTAAAACAAGTTCAAAGTTTTGATGATTAGCAAAGGCAGGGCATTCTAATTTCTGAAGTAAGTGTAACTTAAAACTGCCTATTATCCTACGTATACAAGAAAAGCTAGGGAACATCACCAAGCTTTCATATAGAAATAAAATTTATGGGGCAATGAGAGAACAACGAAGTCATGCTTTGATCATACTGTACAGTTAGGTTTTTCATCAAATTGGTTACATACAGCATTACTATGGTAATATTAACCATAAACTTACACAAAATTACAAAACTGGACTGGTGGTGATATATTAAAATAGTTGCTGTTTACTGCATGAAGTCTGTAAACGGAGACCACACTGAAATACATCTATCTTTGTAGCAGGATGAAATAAGGAGATCAAAGTTCAGCAAGACCCTCTGACCTTATGGGGAGTCACTGGCGTCAATACTGGTAAAGAAGTGATGAAGCAAATGATACAGACGTTAAAAGAAACTTCTGAAGCAGAGTGTGAAGGACCAGCCAAAGGAGCACGAGCAGATGAAAAGAACATGATGACTGACAACTTTATTTCCCTGTATATGTCTCTGTGACCCAGTGGAGGTTCTGAATGGAGGAGTGACATAAAATGATTTATGTTTTAGAATTTTTATCGTGATTGCTGTGTGGAGGGGTAGGGGTGTGTGTGTGTGTGTGTGTGTTGGGGCTGTGGTGGACAAGATGTAGAGGTAAGCAAAAGTCAAAAAAGTTAAGAAGCTTTGAGAATGGTTCAGGAAAAATATAATGTTAGTTGGGACTAGGGTAGTAGCAATGGGCATAGTGAGAAGAGATAACAAGGAAAATGTTGTGAAATGGGCAGAATGTGGATATATGTTGGAGAGAAAGCTAAAGGACATGCTGATTGAGGAGATGAATTACAGTGTGATGTTTGTGGCACTCCTAAAGAAAAAATTCGATGGGGGATGAACAACAGGTATTACTTTCCAACGGGTGAGATGAGTCTAACTAAGCATTAGCACATGTGAAAATTTTTATAGGGTAGTTTAGTTAATAATATTTATAGCAATTAATACTTTAATAGTAATTTTGTAGGTTAAAGCACTATTCCATAAATCCTTTCACTTGGTCTCCGAAATAATTCTGACTATGCTCATTAAAGTGAAGCCAAATAAATAAATTTTAGTCTTTGATAGAGAACACAGAGGCAGAGAAGGAACTAGACAGTTTTGCTTTCTCTCTGCCCTCTTGACATTATATTATCTTCCCTGAGTTTGAATCTATCTCTTTCTTATTTTTCAGCTTGCTCCAAACATAGCTTTCAGGACATCTGTAGTCATTAGCATTTCTCACAAAGTCTTTCTGGACTTCAGCTTTGACCTTGTTCTTCAGATATGTGCCACTCTTTTGTGTTTGTCCTTGGCATGTGCCTCTTTTATACATGATCTTTTTATGTCTGAGCTCAAAGAGCTCTCTATACAGACACATTGATCTCTTTCAATGTTTCCTCAACTTCCTTCTTGAGATCATCTATGATTGTACAGTAAAAGAAAAATCTTATTTTAGAACTCTTCATATCTATTTATTATATTTTCCCCTACACCTTCCAATATTTTCTCCAAGTTTTTGGAAATTTCTTTCTTAAAGTTGTATTTTTTAGACTTGTTAATTCATCATTGAATTAGGTAAAATATTGTTAACCCTTTTCAGAATTATATTTCTAACAGGGAATTGTTTTTGCTATAAAGGCCTATAATTGGATTTTAGTGATAACTGGTCAACCACTGTCAGAGTTCAATTTTCCTGCTAGTATTGACACAAGAATAAAAATATACATACACACAGAGTTAAAAGCAAAGACTTCAAAGAAATAGAACTCATTTTTCCAAAACACAACTAATCAAGATAACATTTAAATGTCTGTAATATTTCTTCTCCCAAGTTTTCTTTCAATATAACAAGGTTCTTTTTTTTTTAATATAAACCGTATTGAAATGAGTGTTCTACCACAAGCAGAGTATTAACAAGAGTGTCTGCCCTTAGATTTCAATCTCATTTCAACTAAAGTCAACTAAAGTCAATATTTAATTTTTAAAGTTTTCTCGTTATCATTTACCCCAAAACTCCAGGAAATCCTGTGACCAGTGTTAATGATGATGTGCTCCAAATTGCATTATACATCTTCATTTCCTTTACCTTCAACTCAAATAAACTACTTAAAACATCTTCATTCCTAGGTGATGTGTTGACAGTTTTACCTCTTACATTTTGGGGTTTTTTCTCTTTCTCTTTTTAGATTTTAATTCTTTCCTATGCTCTGGAAGAATTACATGTGTTAATACTCATCTTTTACCCACTGATAAAAAATTTTCTAATTGACCCTTTGAGTTCAAAAACTTAAGATGTCAAACCAATAAACCAACTGAGATGCAGTAATTTTTTATTTTCCTTTTTATTTTCTTGAAAGTACAGAAAAGATAGTTGTCAGTTTCTATACTTTCCTCAAACAGAGCTCCAAAAGAAAGCAATGTCACCTAAAACATGTCTAATTTTCAACAGCACAATTTAATATGCTCTATGTAGACATACATGTGTATATATACATATATCTAGTTTATTGAAGATTTGAGTTTCCAATATCTAGTAGTAAATCATTTTTGACAGGTTTTTCTTCCACTTATTTTAAGATACAGTAAAAATAATTTGACAAATAAACTAAATGATTATTTTAAAAATACCTTCTACTTTCACAGTTGCCTTGAAAATGGGCAGGTTATATAGATAGGTAAAATTTAATAACCAATAACTCAGGATTTCTGTTCTGTTTCTGAACTACAATTGCCATAAAAATATACTTTTCCACTTATGGTTACTGTGAGTAATCGATTATAAATGACAAAGAGGAAAATGGACATACTCCCTGGCCAAACATTTTCATCACTGACAACAATAGAAATGTTGCTCCCAATAAGCCCTTGGGTATTGCTAGTACTCCACACCCAAAAGTAACTGCTCATAGATGGGGCTCGCCGGGCAGAAAATCCTCTAGGACTTCTTTTTTTCTTTTTTCTTAAATGATGATTACATAAAAATAGTTCAAATATTCCTCAGTAAATCGTTTGTAAAAGACCAGGTATCTTTCCTGTTCGGAAAAACTACCTGACAGGTAACAAGCTGCTGATCGAAGGAAAAAGATAAAGAAAGTAGCCTCCTGTAGAAGTTTATGGTGTAAACTCTTTGGGGCTAGTAACTGTCCTAAAAAGGTGGCACCTTAGACTTATTTGTGATAGCATTCTATAGGCAATAGGCAGCCACTTGATAATCTAATTTCCATACACAGTTTTTAAACTGAACCCACTCATTATCTCTTACACAGGAGAGAGCTGCAGTTGGGGGAGAATTATACTCTCAAAATTTGCAAGGTGAGCTTCCAGCAAGTTCTCTACCTGGAGCCTTCCTCTGCTAACTTGACCATAACACCTTGGTGACCTGCACTACCTTTTTTTTAAATTGAAGTACAGTTCACTTACAATATTATATTAGTTTGGGGTATACAACAGAGATTCGGTATTTTTATAGATTATATGCCATATACGGTTATTGTAAAATATTAGCTAAATTCCCTGTACTGTACCTCATATCTTTGTAACTCATTTATTTTATAACTCATAGTTTGTACTTCTTAGTCCCCTTCACTTATCTTGCCCCTTTCCCACCTCTTTCCCCAGGAACCACTAGTTCGTTCTCAGTGTCTATGAGTCTTTCTGTTTTTGTTATATTTGTTCATTTGTTTTATTTTTTTTAGATTCCACATATAAATGAAAACATACAGAAGTTACCTTCATCCATCTGACTTATTTCACTAATACCCTCTAGGACTACCCATGTTGTCACAAATGGAAATTTTTTATCCATTTTTATGTTCCACTGTAAATATCTTTTAAAGACTCAAATAGTGAGAACAAGAACAATGAGGGCCATGTTATTTCTCGTCTAAATTATAATAAGATGTAGGTTTAAGATGCAAGATGAAGGCTTGGAGTAGAAATGTTGCCTGTGCCTGACTGTATTTCTTCCACAAAATCTTTTTGTTCAGGACCTCTTTATACTCTTATGAACTATTGAGAACCCCAAAGAAATTTTGCTTACTTTGGGTTATATCTGTGGATATTTACTGTGTTCAAAATTAAAACAGATTATTTTAAAATATTTATTAACTTATTAAAATTATAATAAATCCATTGCATATCAACAAAAATTACATATTTTATGAAAAATAACTATTTTCTGAAAAAAACTAGTCAGTAGAGTGTGTTGATTTATTTTGCAAATCTATTCAATGTCTGGCTTAATAAAATACAGTTATATCTTTACACTTGCTTCTTCATTCCATCAGTTATAATATCCAACTCTACCATATACTCATGAGAGAATGAGAGTGAAAAAAGGTATTTAAGATATAAGCAGGATTATAAAGACAAGTTTCACCTCACAAACCCCCTACATGGATCTCTAGGATTCTCAAGTGTCACTGCAACACACTCTAAGAACCACTACTCTACACCATGTTCAGAACCATGGAAAAAAGATTGAGAATTCAAATTGCCTGTGGAAGAACAAGGAAGCCAGAGAAAAAGTATCTCTTTAGTTGAAGGGTACATGGGAGAAATTTTTAAACACCTATAGAAACAAAAGTTGACAGATAACATAATTATTTTAAGTAGATAATAGTGTGGAGCACAAAGGACCTTAAATTGAACTTCACTTAACAGTGGAAACTTGCTTCAAATTAACAAACACAAGGTTCCACAAGTTTATTGGGAAACCAATGATTCAAGTTGTAAAACACAAGAACATCTAAGTTACAGGGGCCCATAGAGGTTATCTTTTATCATTTTTAATTCTTTCATTTTAATTATAATAATTTGGGACCCATCAGACTAGAGGCTTTAATAAGACAACTGAATTCAATTTTCCCGGATCCCAATTAACCATTCTTTACTCTTCACTATGCTACAGAACTGAAAAATAACATTTCAAATAAGCCCAGCACTGGGTAATCTAATTGTTATTAACATTTGGAAGAGGATATTAGTGATTTCTTTGAATATTTAATGAAATCTAAGAATCCATTCCCCAGAAAAATATACAAAGGCACATACACATAGGTCCCTGAAGTCCAAGCATGAATTACCTAGGGCTCAGTGTATCCCGTTAAGAACCTCCAGGCCAGTTTAAAAACACACACACAATTCTGGGATCCATACATCTGAGAAGTGAAAAACTGGAGGGCAGAATATAATAAAAGTTACAGGAGTTAACGTTATTTACATTATTTATTTAACAGACCACATTTTATTAATTTGATACAGACTAACATAGTATCAAGTAAGAATAAACCTCTTCCAGAATAGGGTTCATTCATTCATTCACAAATATTTTAAATGCCTACTGAAAGCCAGGCATTTTGCTAGGTCCTGAGGATAAAAGGTGAGTATAACTGACATATTCTGTACAATAATGGAGACTAGTGAGAGAGATAGACATTAAATAACCACACAACATACATCAAGAATAAAAATATTAAGCCTTCCCCACATGAACTCTCAGCTTCTCCCAAGTTACAATCTAAGAACCTCCTCAAACACCATCCACCCCCAATGTCAGAAGATGGTTAAAGCATCATTTTAATCACTATTTGGTCAGTGACACAAAAAGAGTGAACATCTTTTTTCTTTCAAATAGAATAATTTATTTTGTCATATAGGTCCTTCTTTGAAATGCTTCCATCAAGACAGGCCTATGGCTGCCTCCTCCTTCATGATAAAAACCGTTTCCAGAAGAAGTTTTGGGGTGGACAACTCAAGTCTCATGTAGAAGAAGCTAATTTCCCTGATTCTTAGATTGGTGTCTCCCTGCCTCATCTTGTTAGTAGTGGTGAGGTCTTAAAGACCGAGATCAGGATGTGAATCTATAATAATGCTGCCCAAGAGAACATTCTATGATGACGAAAGTGCCAAGTACAGTAGCTACTAGACGTATGTGTCTATTAAGCATTTTAAATGTGACCAGTATGGCTGAGAAATTGAATTTAAATTTTTTAATTTAACATTTTTATTTTATTAATTAAAACATTAAATAGCCACATCTGGGTAGTGGCTATCATACTCCACAGCACAGAGAAAGAAGAACATAAAGGCCTGCCTTCAGTCTGTTTTAGGCTATAGACATAAAAGGAGTCCTCTTGGATCACAATGTTAACTTTCCAGTTCACCAAATCTATATTCACTTTCACAATGGAACATTCACTAAGACAGATTATAAAACAATCCACAACGAATTTTAAAAATTGAAATAATACAAAATATATTATCTGACCATTTCAGAATTAAACTTGTAATCAGCAATAGAAAAATATTTGGAAAATATCTAAATATTTATAAATTAAATAATATACTACTAAATAACTCATGGGTCACAGAAGAATTTGAAAATACTTTTAATTGAATAAAAATGAAAACACAGTATATTCAAGTTTGTAAGATACAGCTAAAGGTGGCTTAGAGGGAAATGTATAGCATTAGATGCTTATACTAGAAAATAAGATTTTTTGATCAATAAGCTAAGCTTCTACTTTAAGAAGATAGGGGGGCAAAAAAGAGGAAACTAATCCCAAAGCATAGAAGAGAAAGGAAATAATAAAGAACAAAAGTCACTTCACTTGCAAACAAAAAAAGAGAGAAAATAAACAACACCAAAAATCTATTACACCTCCACACCCCTCCCCCTAAACACAATTCCTTGTGAAAAGTGTGTATCATCTTTAAGCATGTCTCAGATATAACTTTCTCTATGCCATCCAAAGGAGACTATGGCCCTTCCCTAAAAGTAGTTTTAAAGTGGTAATGTTCTTCTCTCCAAGATGATATGGGTAAAGACTGGCTTCATCCCCCACAGGTAAATAAAGGGATTATGCCCCTCTGAAAATTCACTTCCTGACATTGAATCAATGGCTCATAGTTTATTCTCTCCTTTGACTTAATAGATGTCAAAGAAATACATTTAATCACTTTCTCAGAAACTATTCTGAGTTATCAAGTGAAGAATTGATAGACTGTGATCAAATCCCTAGTGTAAGAAGCACACCTTAGTGTTAAATTTGAAATTCAACAATGATAAACTATGATGTCCCTGTGTTTGGTCATTTCAAAAGGTGTATATTACAGCTATTAAAAATGATTAAAGAAGACAATTTAGGTGACACACATAAACTTAGCACTTCACAAAGTGGAACGTCTTCTTTCAGGGAACTGCAAAATTGGGCGGAAGGCAGTAAGTTTTTATAGGATAAAGAATAAAAAACAAGAAAGAGAAAAATAGAAAATATCTGACTGACTGGAATCACATAGTCAACCTTGTTTGGGGTGAAAAGGAACAAGAAAGTAATTTAGAGACCCACAGTTGGCCTGGAATTTGTGATTGGACAACTGGATATACTGCATTTCTGGTCAAGCAAAGCGTTTACAGGGATATGAAAGTTTTGGTTTGCTTACATGGCACCCTGGGAAAGAGTGACTTCATCTTAGGCCTAGGAAGTTATTTCAACAGCTTCCCACTTTTGATCATCCTCTTGACCAGTCAAAAGATTTGATCAAACATATTGGTCTTAGTATGTCTTTCAGATACCATTGCTTCTCTGAATCTCAGTGCAGTATTCAAAACAGATGATGTTAGCCTCCAGTTTTAGTTATGTTCTATTCTCCTTTGTTGGACAGGATCATTTCCTGACTTATTTGATTCTAGCTGGTTTAAGTCTTGGGGACCTTTGCTCAGGAGAGCTCTCCAAACCATGGGCATTGTTTCATTGCTAATAATGATTACTGTCTCCTTAATATGCTGCATTCTCTCAGAAGTTATAAATGCATGTAGGAAGACACTGACAAGCTGACGGATGGTCTCTCTTAGGGTGGAGCAACAAAACATCTTATCAAGTGAGAGAGAAATCCTTTCAAAATTTCCAGAGACCCTCTGGGAAATCTCAAAGTTAGTCTGAGTTCAAAAAGACTGCCTTTAGAATTTGATTTTGAGAAAATGTCAAAAGGTTTGAACATCTGATTAAATAGAATCATAGATCATTATGAAACAATACTTAATTATCTTTTAGCCAAAGTAACAGTGGTAGATTTTAAAGGCAAATACAGGTTACATTGCTGTGAACAAAATTTAACTCTTTTAATTTTGAGAAGACTGGGTTGTTCTAAGTAATCAAAGACCTGATAACAACAACTGTGAAGCACAATGAATTATTTTAGCAAGACAAAACTCAAAATGTTTGCTTTCCAGGTAGATTACCCAAAATGTTAAAAAAAACAAACAAACAAAAAACCTGTCACAATCTATTATCAAGAGAAGATCAATAGTTCAAGTAAACTTTGTCCTTTTATCAGAGAAAAAGCCAAATTCTAACTTCACACCAGTATACTTTCATAATAAAATTTTCTTAATTAAATAAATTTATTCTAATCTTGGCCAGCTTGACCACACATAAAATTCCTTTCCCAGGATTCCTTTTCTACAAACCTTCTACAACAATTTTATGTCCATTCTGATTTTGTCAGATGTTTTTCCCTCCTTTTCATTCAGGAACAATCAGGTGTTTCACTTTAAGATAAAATTACTCTCTTTTTCCCTTACAAAAACACCTCTTCATACCTAACACCTTTTCTTGCCAAAGACATATGCTATTTTCCTTGCATAAAGATGTCTCCTTTATTACTTCTAGTAGTTTTAATTACATACATTAATTAAATTCTTAACCTTAGAAACCTTAATTCCTAGTAAAAACTAAGAAGTAGGTTGTGGACTGTCTGTTACACTAGCATTAGGTAGAGTGGCAAATTTATAAATACATTCCATAATTCCTGGTAGTATGCTGTTCCTCACAGTAAATTTTTCAATATTGCACAAAGCACATCTACGAATAGAACCAAATAGCTTTAGTTCGTCTATAAAAAAGTCCAAATGGATAAACCTATGGTCAGTAATTGCTGTTTCAGTATCTTATTCAGACATGATTTAGATATTTAATAAATATCTATCATTTAACTTATCTCATTCTAACTTTGTTTCAAGCTACCAAAAAGATTTTGGAAACTATTTTTAAGTAGACATACCATAAAGTATAATTATTATTGAAAAGTTCATTTATAAATATTTACCTTGCTTACATCTATTTAATTCACTTGCTCTTAACAATTATGTTTAGGCTAACTATAAAAATTCCGTGAGACATTAAACAGCTAACCATTATCTTAAATTATCTTTCTTGCTGATAAATTTTGTTACAGAGATATCATGAGCTTCTCTGTTTGTTAACCCTAGGCAAAATGAAAGTATTATACTTGATGATAACTCTAAAGACAATGAAACCAACAAACTTAAACTAGCTTTTATTTACCAAAGGTTATCCTAGATCACATGAACTTGAAAAACATTACAGTTAGTTCCTATATTTCTGAGAGCATATTTTGATTTATATAAACGTTCAATTTTCCTTAATTCAAGTAAATAGAGCTCTATATAAATTAATTTGTAATACCATTGCAGGTAGAAAAAAATCACACATTTGTAACATATATATAGACATACATAAACATACAGACTCAAAGATCTTACAACTTTTGTTTTAAAATTTTAGCCATGAGACAGATGCAATAACACAAAACTCACAAGTTTATGAAAGAAAAATACTGTTTCTGGCAGATGAAATAAGTTAAGGTTACTTGCTTAGATGGTTAAAACTTTTACTAATATTTGTGAAGTAGACTTGTAAGATTTTTCTTTTGCCTAGTTACCAAATAGCCTTTCCCTTTTTTTTTTTTTTCCTTTTTTTCCCTTCTGATAAGAATTACCTCCGTAAAGCTTGTGTTTCAAAGAGACCTGAGTTCCTAGAGAAGACTGGGTAGAATATTCACACCTCAAAGGCACAAAGATGTATGCAAGTTCCTCCTAAATCCAGAATTTTTATAATGCCTACAGTCCTTTTGAGATGAATAGGGGAGGTCTGGGGATTGGTTAAAAAGGATAGGTAGGCTTTTTCTGTTCTTGTAAAAATTCAATTTGTAAGACAAATTGGACAAGTTGTCCTCAACTTATAGGACAGTTGTTTCTAATTCCTCAAAGAACTGGACTGTAACCGGAAATGATATTAAGGTGTTGACCCACCCATCCTACTAGATTATCTTCAATTAAGCTAGAAATTTTTTAAGTTCCTATGTTCTAGATTTAAAGCTATTTGTCTTTAGAATGTTATTATTTCCCTCTGGGTACAAAGTTTTATTTTGCCTAGGGGAGAAGGCCTTTAAAGAAGTTTCTATCAGGCTCTGAATATCAGCTTTCAATTTGGCCAGCGTTTGACCATAGAGTCACTCTAAAAGAAAAAAAAAAAAAAACTCATTCAAATATCTTGTCAGGCTTCGGTTGGTATAAATAATAAATATTCTTGGCAGTATCAAATGACCTCATGGACTAAAGAGACATCACCAAAGAGGGTACAAAGATAATATTCTCCCAAGATTCAAAGGCACTCCCAAAAGTAGCAAAAATAAAGAAAGTCCTGACAATTCTCAGACAGCTGGCCACAGCTGGTAGGACCCTAGCCACAAATGGAGTGCAACTCACATTTTTGTCCAGCCAAATCTTTGAGCCCCCAATTTGACAGTTGAGCTGCCTACATTAATGCAAGAACAGACAGCCTGCATGCCCCAGGCAGGGAAAAAGCCAAGCCAAGTTACCAGGACACAAAAAGAGACAAACAAGAAGGCAAAAGCTGTTCCTGAGAGAGAAAGGATCGGCAACTAACGGGCACCCCCTAAAAAATTCACAAGAGTCTAGATTTATAAAAGAAGGGACATCTTGAAGTTTATCTTCCTTTTTCAACCAGGCACTGTAGAGATCCCAGAAAGCTGACTCTGGTTAAAATTTTGTTTCTAATTTTGCAGTTTTTTCAGCGTGGAAAGGCAATTCAGATAGAAGATTAGGAGCATGTGAGTACTCAGGTAAAGGAAGATAGAGGGGAGTAGGAGTCACATAGTCTTACAGTCTTTTGTTTTAGGTATCTCCAGTGTCTTTAAGTTTTCATAAGCCTTTTGCAATAAATATTTCAATGAAGTTATTTTAGAATCTTCTAAGTAAAATAGGTATCCCATTCTATTTGTTGATTTGGGAACCCTTGCTTTCAAATGCACTTCTTAAATGAACGATCTTGTCTAACTGAAATGTTTTCCATAATGGCCATTGTCATTCTAGGCTGTCCTAGTAAGACTTTACCATTTTTATAAATATTACAGCTTCCGGGACTACAGTACTTAGACATAAAATAAGCAGCTGTGCCAGAAGGTGGTGCACTCAATCCTTTGAAACTTGAGAGTCCCATCTTTTTAGCTAAGCCTTGAGTCTCTTGGAGCCAAATTAATACCTAAGAGGGATGTGCCACTAAATTGAGGATTTTGGTGGTGTTTTCCAGTGTACCTCATTGCATGGAAATTTTCTTGAGGTTGATAAGTGACCTAATGTCTAACCCACTCTGTGACCAACTTAGCAAAAGAGTAAAAGCTTTTAATTGCTTGACCCATGCCAACCAACTTTGCAGCTTTGATTTCTGAGATTCCCGCTAGCAATAGATCTATTCATCCTTTCACAAGATGATTTCTTTAGAATGGCAGATGCCCTGATGACTTATAATAGTCTGACTTAACGCCTACTTTGATTTTGATTTTGATGGTCAAAAAAGTCCTAATTTCTTGTCTTCATTTATTTTCCCAAGTCCCCCAGCAGTTTATGCTATGGACTTACCTTGAGGCTTTGTGAGTCCCTTAACAACTGCCACCTGTTGTAGACTTCCCATACAACTACTCCAGGACCTTTCTGGGACCCCAGGACCCTTCTGGGAATTTTAATAAACCGTGGGACCTTTCCAGAACCCCAGAATCTTTCTGGGAAAAATATATATTTATAAATATTTTTAATAAATTTTTTTTGGATCAGAGAACAGCATGCAAGGGAGCAGAGCTCAAATCCGAGTGTGACTTACCCATGGCCTTAGTAATGATGACAGGAACAGTAAATTCAAACAGCCTCTGCATCTTGTCCCATAGGTCATTAGCTGCCAGTTTCAGATTTCATTCCTCTTTGCCAAAAACTGTTTAAAAAAATGTATTAAATAAAATAATTTAGGTGATACAAACAAATTTTATTTAACACTTCATGAAGTCGACAATCTTAGAGAACTGCAAAACTGAGCAGAAGGCAAGAAACTTTCATAGGGATGAAAAATAAAGAACAAAGAAGAGAAAAATAGAAAACATCTGATTGGCTGGGGCCACACAGTCAACCCTGTTTGGGATGAAAAGGAACAAGGAAGTAAGTACAGAGCCCAGAGTTGCTTTGGGTGTTTGGGGGTTGGCTGACTACAAGTATACTGCATTTCTGGTCAAGCAAAGTATTTACAGGGACATGAAAGTTTTCTAAGTGGTGGTTTGCCATGTAAGGTAATGAAAAAATAACAGTCTAAACAGATGATGGTTTCAGCTGCAGCAATACCATCCACTGGATGCATTCTATTTCAAAGTAATTCAATTTAGTAGATGTTTACTGAGCCTACATTGTATGCAAGGCACACACTCCAGTGAAAGAATTCATTTTGAATCACAATACTTGAGACAAAATATCACTTAATCTAACCCTTTATTTACAGATAAGGAAACAGAAACAAGTGAATTTAGTGATGTTTTGCAAGAGATCAGCCTTATTTACTAAAATTTGGTGGCAACACCAAAAAGAAAACTAGGCCAAGTGTTCTTATCACTATGCAAGCCTGCCAATATTTTTCACCCTTTCTGGGAAAACTTCCCTGACTGTTCGTGTAAATCTGGTCATTTATCCTTTGTGCCACAACTGGGCCAAGTATATAGATCTATCATTGTAATTAATCATAGTATTACAATTATTTACATCCATTCCCATTTATCTGCTGCAGAAATTAAGAGTATGAGCACTGAAACTCCAATCCCAACTACTGACAAGCTGTATATTACCTGGAGGAAGTATCCTTTCCTCTCCACGCTTCAGTTTCCCTAAGTGCAATAGTAGGGGAATATTTGTGCCCAACTCAGAGAGCTATTAATGATATTTAAATGAGAAAATCCATATAAAGCACAGTGCTTGTCACATAGTGAGTGCTAAAACAAATAATTAGCTGTTGTTATTTTTGCTATTATTATTTTTAAAAAGCATTTACTGAGTGCCAACAATATTTCTAGCAACAGAGGTACTTTGGTTGTTCAATAAGCAAAAAAATTTATTGAGTACCTAATATATCCCAAGTGCTATTTCCTAGCATTGGACTTTCAAATTTTCAAATTTTGTAAAATTACAAAAATTAGTAAAATACAGTAATCAGTATGATAATTATAATTGAAATTGAAGTCATAATGGTAACACAAATGAAAGAGTGGCTAATGCAGCTAGGGGCGCAGTGGAAGGTGAAAACGAGCTTCATAGGGAAGGAGAAATTTACTGTAATACCTCACCTTTCTTCTTCATTTCTTTTTATTGTGCCAGGGAAAACTAGTATTTTCCCTATACCTCTGTAAAGGCTGGAGAGAAATCTGAGGCAAAGAAAAGTCACTTGGGCACAGCAGTACATGCTGTCAGCTAATGTATTCAAGTTTGGTAACAAAATACAGAGTAAGATGGGGCAAATTCAATTATTAACATAAGGTCAGGAATATTGTTTATATGGAAAAAAAGCCTAAGTCAGTAAACAAAAGAACGTAAATTATATAGATGAGAGAGAATAATTTTCCTTGTTTACGGGAGGGAATGAAATAAAACCCACTGTAAAGGCCATTTTCCTTCCCTCTGCACATACATACTTCCATCTACAGATCAGAGAGCTTTCTTCTCTTATGTCCCAAATACTCCATCTCCCAGAGCCATTAGACAGTGCTACCATAAGTATATCTTCCCTCAGCCATCTGAGTTACAGTACTATAAAACATAACTTCTATTATTCACTAAAATTTTGTTACATCTGTATGTTCTTAACATCCCCAAAGTATAATTATGGCACTGAAAACAATATGGAAGTTATTCAAAGTAACTATATGACAATATTAACATCAAACTAATCATCAATGATCACATCCAAACGTAAGTCACACAGAATTTTTATCCAAGATACTTGAACCTTGAACACTGGAAGAAAAAACCAGTGGCAGTTTATATGTGTACCTGCTCAGTTGAAGGTGACAAAATGCAATTAACTCCTTTTTATAGGCCAGTGTATTATTCCCATGATCATTACTTAGCTAAGCTACTTAAGGATAACTGTCCTTTAGAGAAAGGACTCTCTGATTCTCATTAACTAGATTTCTGACCCATAGAGGAGTGTTAGCATTTATTTTCAGGTGCTTTAACTTTTTTTTCAGTTAAGCACTTCATCAAAAATTTTAAGTAGCAGTGTGATTTAATATTGTTTTGTCAAAGGTCCTTATTTAATAAATCTAACCAGACAATTGGCTTAAGTCCAAAAACTAAAGGTCAAACTTCTTGACGTAACTGTTCTTGAAAATTTTATAAAGACTGTAAGCTGAAATACTCTCTAAAGTAGTTTGCTTTGAAAGAAGTTTCACTTTGAAACACAGAAAACCAAAATAACCAATAATCATTTTAGTCTGAGAGATAAGCAAATTAAAAAAAAAAACAGTTGAAGTCATATATGCATGTCATAGAGATGGTTAATAATCCAATGTTAAGGAGAACCATGATACAATACACATCAATTATCCTAGATAAAGGGTACTGTGTTTGAGATAATCAAGTGGGTTAATAAGGAATGACTTGCATTCACATACTCTGCTCCTTCAGAGTGTAGCGATTTCAGTTTTCCTGAAACCCTCAATAAAGTTTTAGGATTTATAAGGCTTTAGGATTTATAGCACAGTATCTTCAAAATAAAAAATACAGATTTGAAGCATGTTTCATATTTTTCCTAGAACTTAAAAGAACTGAATAAACTAAAATTCTGAATTTTTGTAGCTCTTCCATATTTACCTTAAAATTTATCATCATTTGTAAACTTCAAATGTTATTACTTCAGGCAACTGAGTCCCCACACTCAGACCAAAGGAAAAGAATGTATGGTGGGGAAAGCATGAGGAGGAAAATGGTCTGTCATGTACACTCTTTAGAAATGAGACCGCTATGGTGCGAATTACTGCATTTTGCCTGTTTCCGCAGGTTTCCAGGTCTTAAGTAAGGAAGCTGCCAATAAATCCCTGGCAAAGCAGGAAGAAAAAGGTCAGAGGCACATTTGCAAAAGCCCAGAGGTGAGCAAGGGAGTGCCATGTTCACGGACTGCCATGCTGTTTAGAATGCAGGAAGCCCATGCTGTTTAGAATGCAGGAAGCGTCTGTTGAAACGAGGGCAGCAACCGGAGGTAAGGCTGAGAAGCCACGTGCATAAACAGCATCCTATGTTGCCTAAGGGGGTTGGACTTTATAACAAAGCAATTGGGAACTATTTAAGAGGTTTCATTAGGGGAATAATACTATCAGCTCTGTGCTCTAGAAAGACCCCTCAGGCTGCAGTGCAGACAACAAGGTAGAAGGAGCAATACTGGAGGAGGAAAGACCAATTGGGAGGCAATCGCAGTAATCTAGGGAAAGATGAAGTTGTTATGAACAAAGTTTATGATAGGATGGAGAGAAGCAGCTGGCTGTAAGAGATATTAGGGAGGCTGAAGCTGCCAGACTCTGTGATTGATTGGACAACAATGAGGTTGAAGCACTAGAATGGCATGCAAGTTTCTCCCTCAGGCAACAGAATAAATAATGGTGCCTGAGTTTCCTTTGAAACATCCAGGGGTGATATCCACTAAGCAGAGTGATATACAGGTCGAGAAATCATCAGAACGACCCAGGCTGGAGATAAACACCCCTGTAGAAGATGCATTTCTTCTACAATTCTATAGCAAGCTGCTTCTATTTCTATCGTTGTATTAATCACATAATTGAAATTAAATGTTTATTCTCTGTCTACTCTACTATGCTGTCCATTCACTAAGACTGGGGATTATCCATATTCATCTTTTTATCTCTAGTGCTCAACAAGCAATTATAGAATATTTACCAGGCACTGTTTCTATATGCACGCAATTTTTTAATCCTCACAACAACCCTACAAGGTAGCAGTAATTTTATCCCCATACTATGGATAAGGAAACTGAGGCTGAGTAAGTAAATAAGGTTACTGAAGTCTTGCTGCTAGTAAAACAGACAGTGAACACAGATTGTAGGCTCATAGTAGGCTCTTAATATCTGTTTATATAAATAAACTGACCTAAGAGCTGTATGGAAAATGTGTTACCTAAAGACTTGAAGAGGGGATAGGGAGCACTGTCAGTGCATGAAAGTCCCTGAAAGAGAAGAAAGGAGGTGATGGGGAAAGATGTTGGGTAAAATAGACACTCTAATGGTCTCTAATGTGACATCAGTCAGGACAGCTAGGTTGCTTGGGGTGACTCACTTGGCCCACTTAGCTACTACCTACAGGTTAAAGGAAACAAGTACTAGTTAGAGCTTCTCCACTCACGCCAGTGGGTAAGAGAGGTTTTGCCAACTTTACCTATAGCAACCAGAGCGTGCTGTCCAGCACTCCCTGTTATTATTGGGAAGCTGTGACTCACTTGCCTACGTGTGTCCACTCCTTCCCCATCTTCTAGTTTTCTTTCAGTCACCTCAAATGAATTCCCTTTTCTGTGAGTGAAATACCAGGGATTTCAACTATCAGCCATTCCTAAAAATGACCAACCTTTCTTTTCCTGGTTATTTCTCCTCCCACCACCCCAAACTTTATCTATTAGGTAATCAAGCCATCTTTCTAAAATACTAATCTAATCACACTATTCCTTTAAATCTTTCAGTGGCTCATTATTACTCCTGGAACAAGGATCAAAGTCCTCAAAAAGGCCTATGAAACTCTGCATAATCTGGCCCCCACCTGCCTCTTCCATCACATCACAGGCCACTCTGCCCTGGCTATAGGTACTTAAGCAGAACTGATTTGCCTCCACTTATCCAAATGCACAGTGGCCCCTCCAGCCACAGTGACTTTGCACATGCTGTTTCTGCTACCCAAGTGGCTCCCCAACCCTTTCTTATATAGTTAACTTCACCTCATCCTTCAGACACCAGTTAAAATACTGCCTATTGTTAAAATCTTCTCTAGCCCACTTGACTAAGTCAAATTCCTCTCATAAGCCCCCAAATATTTTCCTTTATAACCATTTATAATTGTATGTTTATTTATAGGACACTGTATCTCTCTCTCTTTCTCCCACTGCTTTCTCTATATGTTCCTTGAAGACAAAAGTAATTTTCTCATCCTTGTAACTATTACTGCCTAATAGAGGGTTTGGTGTATGGAAGGCCCTCAAAACCAAAGTCTGTCTGACTTCTGTTAACTCTTCTTTCTTGGCTAGGCTTCTGGAATTTCATACAGGAAGGCCACACTAGTTATATCTCACAGCAAGGTTTCTCAAATTTGTCACTATAGACATTTTGGACTGGATAATTCTGTTTCGTTAGGGGGGCTGTCTTTGTGCATCATAGAATGTTTGGCAGCATTGCTGGCCTCTACCCACTATATGCCAGTGGCACTGATCCCCCAAGTTACGACAATCAAAATTGTTTCCAGTTATTTCCAGCTGTCTCTTGGAGGGAGGCAGGGATCCAAATTATGCCAGGAGAACAACTGTCTCAGGGGCTGACATGAGGGAGAAGGCAGAGAAAGGGACGATTCAACTCAGGAAAGATGGAATCCTCTTTCAGCAACTCTTGCTGTCCAGGCCATTCACAAATTGTAACTGATTATTTTCCCTAACCTCATATCCTCTTGATCCTTTCTTCTAGATGCATTCATGTTTCCATTCCTCATGTGCCAAGCCTTTGACTTTACTCAATGTTTTTACTTTAACCTCAGAACAACTGTGTTCTTTTGCACGGAATTTTGTATTGATCCAATGTCAATCTCTCTCTCTGTCTCTCTCTCTCTCTCTCTCTCTCTCTCTCTCTCTCTCTCTAGCTCTCATTCTCACTTCCCTTTTCCCTTTCACTCTGTTTTCCCCCTTCTTTCCCCCTCCAAGTTTCTGGTCACTAACATTACCTAGGGTCTTTTTGTTGAGTCTGCAATTCCCCAAATTAGCCTATGTCACATAATTGCTACCTCAAAAACCATACAAAAACTCAGAATTTAAAAACAGCAATCATTTGTTCTCATGGATCAGAAGGTAACCAGAGGGTTGACTGCTCTAGGCCCAGCTTCTCAGGAATCACTTGGCTCTGCTCCACTGTCTCCTGTCCTCCCGGAATTACAGAACTAAAACATGTTCTTCTTATGGCAGGGGTATGAGAAGCCCAACTGAGCAATTTCTTTTCAGGTCTTTGGTTATGCCATACCTACTCACATGCCATCGAGCAAAGTAAATCATGTGGGCAAACTTGCATAAAGGCAAGAAGAAACTGCGGTCACATGGCAAAGCATGTCATTACAAAGAAAGAGAAGGAACTGGTACCCTTGTAATTTACAACATGCCTCATTTTAATTGTCATTATTTCTGATAAGTTTTTAAGAGCAGGCCTGCTTGTGTTGGCAAATGTGGTAATAAAATAATGGCCCAGTGTTCAGATATTAATTAAGCCTTACTTATTAATACTCAATGCAGGTGCTAAAGGCCTACCTATCAACTTTCGATTTATAAATAGGATGCATTTGTCCCCTGATACTGCTGTGTAATTTCATTCAATTTTCAGAATAGATAGTGCTTTACTCTTACACAAGAGGAGTAATTATCACTATTTTTTAAGCTTTGATTGACCATTTTCCCTTCTCAAAGTAGTCACTTTCTACAAATGGGAAAATTAGGAATGGCCAGAATATATAACACTAATTAAACATATAAGGACCAGAATGTTTCACCTACAATGTTCTTTTATTAAATACAGGAGGTTTGCAATATATATGGCAATAAAAAGGAGCAGAAAATGACAAGAAAGCTCTTTTGAAAGACTGAGAAGACACAGTTATGCCATATAATCATGTGTGTGACACAATGTGACACAAAAGTCCTATAAATAAACATACAATAAATATTAATTACACTAAGACCATTAAGATGAAATGGCTTATTTGTTTCCAGATTAGGCCCTTGTGCTACTGGGATTCTGGATTATCTAAGTTAAAATTTTCATTTCTGTCCTGATTTTGAAGTTCGAAAAAACCAGCTGGTTAGGCCATTCCCAGTCTAGTGTTCTCAATGAGCTATCTGTGTTACCAGGCATGCACCTGGTAACAGAGATGCCCATCTGTCCAAGAACGAACAATGGAAGATTTGAAATCAACAACCTGTGAGACCCTGGCCCTCTTTGTGGATACCTGGTTTTTCTCAGGCTTCATCAAATTCATTAAGCTGTCCAAGCAATAGTCCTTCTCTATGGCAACCTAGAACTTTAAAGAGTTAATCTAGACACTTAAATCCTGCTTCCATAACATCTCCAGTTTCATATACCCCAGGCACATAAAATCAATGGTGTTCAAACCAAACTCATCATCTTCCCAGTAAACTTGTTCATCCTTCTGTGTTTTCTATTTCAGTAGGTCTACCTACCATCCAGTGCTCAAAAGGACTATTTCTGAATGATTCCTTTTCCTTTAACTCCCACCTATATCCAAGATACTCCTAAAATACATTTGATTACATTTGCTAAATATTTCTTGATCATCACCCTTTTCTCTCCATCCCACTGCCATCATCTTAGCCCAAATCACTATAAAATTTCACTGGAGAAGTTTAGTGCCTTCTACCTTGTCCCTTGCATTAAATCTTGTCCACTCTCCATTCTGCAGGCTGAAGGGTATTGTTCAAAGGTAAATATGGGCATTGTTCTCCCTGGCTTAAAATCCCACAAAGCCTTTCCGTTGCTCATGAATACCTACAGTTCAAAATCTTTCATCTAAAATTTTGGCTTATTTCACAATGTAAGTAATTATGGTGATAATGAAATAAAGTGGTTTATTAAAGAAATTTATGGTGGCAGAAATGGCTTTATTGGTCCCCTCATCTCAATCAAAAGCTCACTATCCCAAGTTGTCCACCTCTTCTCAGAGGAAAGAGCTACTTTTCAAGGCTATCTTCCCAATAGGTGCTGACTGGCACAAAAGGCTTTTGGAGTTCCCCAGGAGACTATAAGAGACAGATAATCAAATTCACCTCCTGTTACAGAACCTGACACATAATTGATAACCAATAAATATTTGTTTAATTAATTAAAAGTGCTGTAACCAAAATATTCTTTTTATTGTGGAAAAGGAAATTAAGGTAACTTAAAAGACTTCCCAAAGACTAGAGAGCTTTCAATTGGCTGAGCTAGGTATGCATCCTTCTCTGTCTGCAGGTCTCAGAAGAGCATCTGTAAGGTTCAGTGAATCTATACAAATATGCATTCTCCAGCCCCCCTTCTTTATGCTGTCCTGAAGAAAGATGGAAGTGAAATCAGCAAGACATCATGGAGCTAATAGCATCAGAAGTTAAGGAATACTGGAGGATTTAAAATGTAACTTCAAAGAAACGAAGTTATATTCCAATTAAATTCAACAAACATCTACTACAACCTGAGAATGCCAAGTTGAAGAAGACAATGGTCTGGACCCTCAAGAACTCATACTCCAGCAGAGAAGACAAGCATGTAAACAATTGACTATGATAAATATCATGAGGCATTAAGTAATATAATGAACAAATATACAACCCACACCTCCAGATCTTCCTACTGAGCTACACAGATGTATCCACCTATATGTCCCGTGGAGAAAAAAACTATGTGCAAATTGAAAAATTACAGTCTTCCCTCCCACTCCTGTTTCTCTTCCTGTGGTTACTACCTTAGTGTAAGGCGGCACATCCACCCTGTAAAGCATTCTTGACATAACCTGTACTAAAACTAAATCGACTCTTCCTAAAATTCAAACTGATCACATTACTCATGAGAAAAAAAATCCTTCAGTGATTCCTCTTTACTTCAATATATATTCCAGCTCCTTAGAATCCTTTGGCTCTCCTTTTACCACCACTTGTCATGCACTAGTTAGTTCCCTCCAATCACTCCCATTGCCTCCTTTGCAGAGGTCTATTCATGCCACACCATACAGCGATGCTGCCATCTGCTTATCCGTCAACTTCTTCAGTGCTGGAATACTGCTTGACAGATAATGTAGTCACAAAAATTATTTATTAGTTGGATGAATGAAGGAAGGAAGGAAGGAAAAAGTCAAAGTTTTAGGATCACTGTTTACTGACTATAAAGTCTTGAACAAGGTCATCCCTTAACAGTCTTTGTCTTAGGCCCTTCAACTCTAAAGTGACAATTATACTCATCCCTCTAAGCCATTGTAAGAATTAAAGGAATTCATATGTATAAACAGACTTTGTAACAAATAAAGTACAGCACAGCATCAGTTATTTTAATTTTGTTACTTTATAAGTTTATTCTATCATTTCAAGACTGGTAAAAAGAAATTTTCCAAGAATCTAAATTGCTTCTAAAGCCATTTAGATTTAGATAGATTTAGATCTAAATACTTCCTTGAAAATATCTTATTGAATAAAATTTCAGGACATAAAGTTGTAAGTGGCAATGTCATCAGTATCCTTAATTATGAAGGTGTAAGAAGTGGATGAATTGTCAAGGTTATAAGAGCCAATTTCTCTCCACTCCACCACTCTATTTACATATTAGAGCTCTCATGTACTTGCAGTTTGGTAGGGGAGAGAAGTGGAAAATGATACAAGGCATTATAACAAAGTCCACTTTTAAATAATTATAACTTAAGTTAATTACATTGACATTTCTCAGCAAGGATTAAGTAAATCAGAAGGGGGAGAAAAGGCGTATGAGAAAATAAAAAGCAAGGCCTGAACTACAAGAGCATCTCTTTTGTCTTTCATTCAGGAGTGTAATTAAATTAAGTAGGATTGATTGAGTGTCAGACATCTGTGGGAGTCATTTCCTAACTTCATTAATGCTATTGTGCCTGAAGAAGCCTCAGTGGTAATTTCTCTCACAAGTATCTAATGAGAGTCTAGTGATGTGATATGAAAGCATTACACCAAACCGCTGTGCTCTACGCCACTGCCTATCTGTATGTGAGGAATTTATTAGAAATGCTGGCCCAGTAACAGCAAAGCTACATTATCCACCTCAGCAGTAGGAGTGGGACAGCAGGCAGCAGCGAGCTGAGGTAATGGAGTCATAAAGTTGAGAGCTTAGACAGCAAGCATAACAGAATAAAAACAGGACGGCTAAAGAGATCTAAATGGTCATAAAATAGATCATATATAATGAGGTACAGAAGATAATGAGGTGCATTTATATGGAAAACACTAAATAAAAATTATGACCATTTCCTCTTTAACCCCATAACCATCAGAGCTTCTCCCAGCAGCTGGATTTGCAAGGTAAACTAGGGAGAGGGAATTAACTGGAAGGAAATATATATATATACACACTAGCCAGCTTAGTTCATTATTATAGGCATTGCTGATTATACAGAGAGCCCTAGCAGAATGGCACTGGGCAAAAACATTATGAAAGATCTATAATTCCTTCCTTGTGTAAAATTATGATTTTAAAAAGTTGTAATACTGTTACAGTTAAAAAGTAATTAAATGAAGATAAATGTAAAGTTAGTTCTGTTTTATTCATTTTATCACTGTGATTAGAAGTTACCAGCTTCCAAGCTTTATTCATTCATTCATTCATTCATCAATTAATGAGTATTTACTATGTATTGGGAGTTCTGGCCAGCTCTAAAGATGCCAAGTTGCATAAGAACAGTCTCTGTCTTTATGGAGCTTTTAATCTGATGCAGAAAACTTACAAGTAATCAAATCATCAAAATAAAAGTTTAAGCATAAAAATAGCTAAGCAATGGGTCCTATGGGAACACAGAGGGCACAGCACTCGGCAGGGCTCAGAATACTGAAAAGTGAATAGAAATCAGGTTGATTTAGGATGTCAATATAGATGAAGGAGAGGATGGTAGAGTTTCAGTTTGAGCAAGCCACGTTTACAAAGATACCCAGGTGTGAAATGAAAAGATAAGTTTAAGGAAGGGCTAGGAAAAGAAGACCAATGTGAGGAAGCCGAGCTATAGAGCCCAGGCTTTGAACTGCGATGTGAGGCTAAGATTTTATTCTGCACGTAGGCCATGGGAGCCATTGAGGGTGCTTGTGTAGAGGTGTGCTCATGCATTACTGACACACACACAATATTTAAATCAAACTTTCCAGTGCTGGATTCTGCATTCCCTATAATTCAGTGGAGTCTCGTTGAGAAAACTAAGTGTGGAAAACAGTATATAATTTACACAACTAATATCTCATTGCACATGATGCCCATCTCTCAAAATATCATGTGCCCTGTGGCAAGGTAGTCCATATTTGACAGGATTAAGACTGGAAACATCAATTTCACTGAATCCTCAGAAATCTATAGGCACTAAATCCCACTCAAAAGCTTCTTTGTAATATAATGATATATGGTACTGAAATGAACACAGATGCTCTGAAGTTATATGAAGTTATCCTCATGTAACATTTTACCCTACTTATAAATGGGAGGTTTTACCCAGTCAAGTGGGATACTGTAATCTGAAATTAATTCATCCTCAAAAATTAGCCAAAAAGAAATTACTAATCATATTAATATTGTGAAAAGCACCTTGGGAATGCAGAATACCTCATAGTGGGAATACTAATTCTGCTGAAGGGACAATGTTTAGGTCTCTGGTAATTGCTGTATGTCAAACTTTCACTGTAAGTAGCTCTTAGCATCTGGAGACTCGATGTGCGCTATGATGTAACCAACCCTAGTAATTAATAATCCATTTTGTAATAGGGCTCTTCTGGGAGGATCTGTCTTAGCATAGTTGCTCAGCAAAATTTACCATCTGAGAAAACTAACAAATGGTCAGCTTAACCAGACTGTTAGCATGTTAAGGATAGAAATCACCACATTCATCTTTGTCTGGCTTGATAGAGGCTTAGCAAATACATCAGAGTGTTATCACTTTGATATCATTATCATCCCCCATTGATTTTATCGTCTGTATTGCAGGAGCGGGGATGAGGGATATTAGGACTGTATTTCCCAGGATTCCTTTCCCCATGTTGTTTTAGGCTATAATCTGCCTAGATTTGCATCTATCTTGAGAAACTAAGGAGAAGCAGGGGAACTTGAGAATCTTCTAGTCAAATGTAGAACTCAGGAGCAGTAACTTCCCTATGTCTTATGCCACCAGCCCATCCAACAATTGTGAAAGTCTCTATTTTCCTGTATTAAAATCTTTCCCACTTGGAACATTTTAAATGGCTTCTGATTCCTCATCTCAGTGTGACTGCAATGAGTATTTTAGTGAAAAGAAGAGAAGGAGACAGGAAACAAAGAAGGAAGGAGGAACAAGGGAAAGAGAAAGAAAGAAAGAGAGGTACTAAATTGCCTCCTTGGTTGTACACAGTTAAACAGAGCCAGGGGTATGCCTCATTCTTAATTCTGCATGCACTCTACCTCCTCTGGAGAGCAGTGTGAGTTCTTCTGCACTGTGGAAATATTAAAATGTCAGGAAGTGTGACTCAAAGCCAGTCTTTCTCAACATCCATGGGTGCCAATAATTCAAATCATGCAAGATGGGCATCACAAGAAATCGTTACTAATTCTCTAAATTAGAAAATGTGAACATGTTGGCAGATGAATAATTAGAGCTGACAGAATAATTGAGCCACTCAGAGGAAAGACTGGTAGAACAGTGAGAACATCTAGGTAATCACACAAGGAACTTAGGGGAAACGGAATGGATCAGTCAAAAACAAACAGAAATTATTTGTGCTTTTTAAGTTTTTTTGTTGAAAAAGAAAAGGTGCTACAAGTCAGCAAACTAAAGCAATGAGGCCTCTGTGAATCAAATTCCCTAACTTCTCTGTTTCACTATTCATAAGCCAAATGTTAGGGGAATAAAAAGCAGAATATGTTTGAGCCATATGTTAAAGGTGTTAAACATACGGATTTTGACATATTGAAATCTGAACTAAAACAATTACTGCTTATAATACATCCAATTTTTGGAACTACTGAATTCAGTATGACTCTCTCTCTCTGTGTTTCTTTTGCACAATGTCTTCAAATTTTTTAGCTTTTCAGACATTTTTACTAATCCACAAAATGTAACCAATCGTTTTCATATCCACTGTTGTTAATGAGCTGACAATGCACAATACAAACAACTGTTAATAATTTAAGGCATATAGAATAGTTTTTAAAATCACCTTTAGACTGTGTTTACTAAAACAGCAATGAATTTTCAGCTGAATCTCTTGGAATTTGAGTCTGTTGGACTGCGCTAATTTGCTTGGCTGAGTATGTGTTTCTCAACCCAAACTTCTTTCCAAAAACCAACTCCTCCTGACTCCCTATTACCAGTCTTTCAGTCACCGAGGCTTGGAACCCTTGGATTCTCTTTGATTCTTTCCTTTATTTGCCAAATTCAATCAGAAGCAAAAGAGTGTGAGATTTTTCTAGCACTTTTCCATTCTCTTTGCATTCCTGCAATACTTTACAAACTGGCCTTCCCCTTCATTCCACTAAATGGAGAAATTATTTAAAAAACCCCTACAAAGTTTCTAACATATATTAGACATTCAATAATGTTAGTTCCCTTACCCTGCTTTCCTTTCATCTTTCTAGTCTAAACACTAAATCACTTGAAATGCAATTCTGATCAGATTATTCCCCTCCTCAAAAACCTCCAAGGCAACTCTTTCCTGAAGTCTAGCCCACTCAGCCCAGCGTTCAAAGGTCTCTGGTTCTCACTGACCTTTTCTCACTGCTGTCTTATACACAACGCTTATGCTTTACAAACTGAATCATTACTCAATGGCATACTCAAATATCTCTGAGCTCAAGCCCTAACCAGGCAAGCTTCCACTGGAAATAATTAAATAACCAATTAGTTGACTGCAAAATATCAGAGACTAAACATAGCTATCTTAAAATCGAGCATATAGCCTCTTAGAGGTAAGTCATCAACAATGAATATGTCAAATACTCGTACCCCAATAAGCCAGAGCACTTGTTATCTATACCATGAATCAGCAGATTACTGCCTGCAGACCAAATCTGGCTCATGCTTTTTCTGTACAGCATGCAAGCTAAGAATGGGTATTGCATTTTAAACTGTTAAAAAGAGTCAAACGAAGACTAATGTGTCATGGCACATGAATATTACATAAATTTCAAATTCCAGTGTCCATAAAAAAAGCTTTATTACAATACAGCATGCCCACTCATTTACATAGATGCTTTTATGCTACAACAACAGAGTTGAATGGTTGCAACAGAACCGTATGGCCCACAAAGGCTAAAATATTTACCATTTAGTCCTTAAAAAAATAATTTGTTGACTTTGGACCTATACTATGAATTAACTCATACTACTTAGTATTAGTATTTATGGTTTTTTTAATATTTCTTATTCCCCCAACTTATTTTTAAGCCCCTCAAGATTAGAAATCTTTGTAACTTTCTAATACTCTGGCCTGGCACATGTGTTTTACATAGCTGGTACTCAATAGATATTTATTAGTTATCCTGGGATGCTAGTTCTACAGATAGGTATGGATGGGGGAAAGGGTATAGCTCAATGGTAGAGCATTTGCTTGGCATGTATGAGGTCCTGGGTTCAATCCCCAGTACCTGTATTAAAATAAAAGAAAAACTAATAATAAATAAATAAATAGATCTAATGACCTCCCCCCAACAAAAAATATACATAAATTTTTTTTTTAATTTTTAAAAATCAAATAGGCACAGATGACCATATGGATTCTCCTGGCCCAACTGAGGAAACAAACAGCAGGCTATGGTAACTACAGTCTTTACTGTAGAGGATGTTGTTTGTTCTCTCATTTTAAAAAGTAGTTGGTCATCTGCAAATACTTATTTGAGTACTTCCCAGGAGTGATCTCCCATCTCCCTTGTACCCTGGCACTAAGAGGTACCACAATGCCACTGTGACATCTTGACTTCTATTGCCATTACTTTTACTAAATTTCTATTTTGGCCCAACTACTCCTAACAAAAAACGGTAAACCTGGGACACAGCTCTTTGAATGGTGAAATTATCAAACCCAAATTATTTCATGGAAAAGAACATGATGCCCTTCGATGACACCAAAATAACTGGCCCGTTAGGCTGGTTCAGTTCAATAGTACAGTGATTTGGTAAGGTAAAAAATAAAACTGATCATTTGGCTAAATTAACTTAATCCTATCCAAATACTTTACCTGGTAGCACTGTTTAAGGAAAAAAAAAATATATATATATATATATAATATATATATCTCCTTATTATTTAAATGTTAAGTCCCCTCCATCAAGTACAATACATGTGTGCATATGTATATATGAGTATCTTACTGAAGATGTCCAAATAAAGAGTAACATTTAATCCGAAACATCACGCTGAAATATACTGTACATTTTTGGACTCATGTAGATTTTGCCAATGTTTTTCTATTCTTTCTTCCTTCTGAATCTCTAAGACCTGTCAGAGCTGTCAACAATGCAATGCCAACTGTTTACAAAACAGATCTCATTCACAGGGGAGATAGAAGCCTGATCCAGTACTCAGAGAAGCTGAGAAAAGAATAAAAAAAAAAAAAGAAAAAAAGGATGAAACACTGACAGTTGCACATTTTTATCTGAAGTAGTAAAATCTTAAGAATAAATAAAATGTCAGCAAAATCTACTGTCTCTTTTCTTGGCTATAGGCTTATATTAAGAAATAATGTCACAATATTTTTCAGACGTCAGAAACATTTTTAATAACAGGATTACTGGGATAAGACAAAACTGATACATAACAGATTGTATAACTTCAGCATTGTAGTTGGAATCTACTGTAATTGCCTTTTGTTTCCTTCACTGAATTCTCTTGTTCTTTCTGCATTTCTCAAAATTTTGCTAGCAATTTTAATGTGTTAAGACCACGTATCGTCACTCAAAGTATTTCAAGAGTTTCGAATTATCTCTGCTGGTCTTTTCATGTTAGCTGTAGAGAGAGTTATAAACACACATTTCCATCAGTTGTTCCAAGTGTATCACATACATGATGTTTGATAGCTGCACTGTCATCAGTAAATCCAATATAAAGTTGGGCTATGCAGTGTAGTATACTAAAATTATTTTTTTTAAGTTTTCAAATGAGAAGGAAGTTGGTAGAAGCTGCTCTTCATTATATAACTTCATTACTCAGGTACCTTGATCTTGTGAAATATGTATTGTCTCTCTGTAAACATACTTTCAGGAGAAAGTACTGCAGGGTCAGAGTAGACAACTATTGTTTCTGAATCTCCAGAACCCATTCACCCTACTTGACTAGCAGCGCACCAACCTTCAAACAGGGACTCAGCCTTCCTTGATTCATAGACCACATGCTATGGAGTTAAGTTCACTTCCAGTTTCTAGGGTGATTTGATATCAGCCTAGTCAATCAGATCATCTCCTTCCACTGGTGTCAGGCATTGGTTCAGTTAGGAACAATGGTTCAAGCTGAGTGAGTCAGGTCAGAACAGGGCTAGTCTCAGAACCTTAGCCTGAGTGCGGCATACTTGAAGTCGTACTTGACTCTAGTAAGGTATGAGGCTGATGCTGCCCCATAAAGACAGAGCCTATCAGTGAATGGAGCCAGTACCAAAAAGGTTGTCTGAAGAAGTGAACAGAGAGAATCTGGTCCTGATGAAAATCATTTCAGCCCTGCCTTTCCAAAACAACCTTATTCCCAGACTTCTAATTTTTATAAATACCATTTAAGTCAGTTTGAATTAGGCATTCCATTAGTTGCTATTTTAAAAGTCCTGATATTTGCTTTCCTCTGTATTCCTAACATGCAAAAGAGGTTAAAAACTCTCGTGCCTTCTTACACCTCTAATCCAAGAACCTAAAGTTCCCATTCCCATAGTGTTGGAGGCTTCCAAAAACATAAGTTAAAGCAGAGATCTCTATTCCTGATATATCTCTGACCAGTTTTCTTCCACCACTTTCCGTTAGGTTCATCAACTTTCAGGAAGATGTAAGGAACATTGCTGGTTCTCTGAAAAGACCTATATTCTCCAAGGTTAGCCATTTTGTGAGAGGAGTGGATGTTTGTGGGAAGACACTAAAATGAAGGATAATTTTCATGAATGATGGTTGGAAATTAATGTTCATTCATTCGTCACATGTGGATATTCAGCCTTGAGTGTCAGTCTGTCAGGAACACCACCTTTCGTTCTTTTTTTTTTTTTTTTTTTTGGTGTGTGTGGGTATATATATATATATTTTTTTTTTAATTGAAGTACAGTTTACAATGTTGTATCAATTTCTATTGTACAGCATAATGCTTTAGTTATATATGAACATATATACATTCATTTTCATATTCTTTTTCACTGTAAGTTACTACAAGATATGGAATACAGTTCCTTGTGCTATACAGTATGAACTTGCTGTTTATCTATTTTATAAATATTAGTATCTGCATATCTAGAACTCCCAATTTGGTTCTTGATTCCAAAGGAGATGGTGAATTTCCATGCATAAGGTGACCAGTGGTGGAACTGGTCTACTTACTCCAGTAAGTGGAATTATAAGAAACACTGGACTGGCCTAGGATTGGTGAGCAGATGTTGAAAAATATTACAAATAAAAGAAACTAGTCTTTTAAAAAACAGCTCAGGAGCTGGATTTCCTTTCAATGAATAAGTCTAAAATGTCTTCATTTCTGCTTTAAAGTAAGAAAATGTATAAGGTCAGATTTGGAGAGCATAATTCAAAAATTGAGGTCCATGGGTCAACAGTGTCAAGTCACAGCTCCACAGTTTTCCTAGTAGCCTTAGGTTTATTCTGTATTCAACTTCCCCACCAGCCACCCTTACCCCAATTTTGGGAAAAAATTAACTCTACTAAAAAGTTATCTTCCTTCCTGTACTCCTCTAACCTTAGCTTCCAAATGTGAGGCTTTCAAACCCAGAATCTTAATTTTGTATATTCTCCAACATCTTAGGGAAGAAAAAAGTCTTTTCTGAAAAGCTTACCTGAAAGGTTTTGGAGTTGGGATTTGGCAAAATGTGTGCCTAAAGCAAAGTTCCTGAGCGGAGTAGTGAAGGGCTAGTGGCAGACCTCTCTCCATTCAGGGAATCTCAGCAAAGCTCCTAGAGGAGAGTAGAGCAACTAGTGCCAACAAGGGGCTGTGATAACCAGCAGGACTTTGCATAGGCTCATCTGAAGCTATGAGACCACTTAAATAAGGAGCCATCCTCACTTGTCCTTTCAGCACAAGCATGAAAAGCCTTATAAAGAGATCTGAAGAAGAGAAGTCTATTTCCAATTCACGCTTAAGAAGTTCTCACCCTGCTTTACAAGAAGACTGCCTGTCAAAATCACACTTAATTTCAAAGAGCTACTACATTCAAAAATACTTCAAAAACTGTGGAATGCAATTTGAAAAATACTCTCCCAGCCCACATGGTCATTAAATGAACAGAGAAGATGAAATGTACTTTCTGGTGATTCAGTGTGGTCAGAGATGAAGACTTTTCTTTTGTCCACACATTGTGCACTCTAGCTCCTGCCTAATCCATAGACAGTTGGTCAAATATATGAAACACTTTATTTTTAAAAATATTTTGACTTGTTCACATTTAAACTAGTTTTTCCTCAGCTACATGTATTAATATTTTTATACTATTGGGTTAATTTTTTTAAAGGAGCATTCTTTACAAATTCAAAATAGATTAACTCCTTTTCACACATTACACCTAACTATGAAGTATTTTTATTCAGCTACATTAGCATGTTAAAAGATACTAAAGTCCACTAAGTTGGGAAATTAGACTTAGAAAAGATGGCGACATTATAAAGACATATATGTATCTCTATACTGCAAAATGTGCATAAGATGCATAATATATAATAAATTATTTAAAAGCAAGATATGTATATTCTATATGAAATCAATCAGATGAGGGACTTCAAGACAGGGACTTCCATTTTACATTCACTATGTATTCCTCAGTTTTAAGGTTTTGTCAGCACTATTAAAAACATGTAACATTTATAAACCAAAAATAAAAACCAGCTGGATGTCAACTGTTAAAACGTCTTTACCTTAGTCAAGAAACCAAACATATTTTTCCTGCAAATCTACACTTTAGTTAAAGGTATCTTAAAAGTGTTAAAGGTAACAGTAATTCTGTGATCTGATCAAATTTGAAAGGTAACTGTCTTTCCCTATGCACAGAAAAAATTGAGAAAGACATTTCAAACTATGATACTCACAGGAGCTTTTTCTAGGAAAATGATTTTACTTCTAACACTGACTGCACTACTTGCACAGATTGCAGAGAGAGCCATGGTTAAGTGATGACTATGAAATACATCTGCAAAGGACCAAGCACAGTGCTGGCATGCTAAGTGCTCATCACATGTCAGTCATCAGAGACTCTGGTCCCATAGCATCAGTGGCACCTAAGACAACTCCTCAACAAATTCCAGCTCTCAAAAATCTTGTACTCCCAAGCTGCAGTGAGGCTGTTAGAAGCTCTGAGGTGTTTCACTGAGTACCAAGTCTCATGGGAAACTCTTCTCATGTTCCTAGTTCTGGAATGTCAGTGCTCAAAAGTTGATGCAGCAGAGGGAAGACTGAGAATTAGAAACATGGACCCAAGGAATACATAACTTACTCACCATCTCCCTTTTGCTCTCTTTTGTTTTGTTTTGCCTACATCCATAGGCAAAATCAAACAAAAACATTAGGTAGGCTGAGATCACCAAAAATTACAATTCCTGGAGAATGTTCCAAATATTCTTTCTTCCTATTATTTTTCATCTTTGAGACAGTACCAGTTTTTCATTACTGTAATTCAAATGCCAGTTTTACAGAACTATAAGTTGGTCTTCTTATCCTTCAATCTATTAAAACATTCCCCTTTCCTTCTCTCATTGCCCCCACTTCATCTCCCTTTAAGATACTGAATCACTGCCATCTCCAAGCTCCCTCAGGATTCTAAATTTTCAAATTTTTAGTTATTTTTAATTGCCCTCTTTGCTCTTCTTCACGTAACCTCCCACAAACACTGGAATTGTCATTTTAATCTGTCCTTTCCTCTCCACTTCCATAGTCACCCAGTCCAAGGTCCTTATCAGCTTGTGTCTCAGTTGCAGTAATGGCTTCCGTGCAGGTTTCTACGCCAGTCTCTGTTTATCATATCCCACCTACTCAAATGTTCTAATGATTTTCTCTGACTTCATTTTCTTCAGGTCCTTTGCCTGCTCAACAGTCTCCAGTGCTTCAGTGTCACTTTTTATGCACATCTCAAGCCCTCTCCAGCCTTTAGGGCTTTCCACCAATGTTACACCCCCCGGGATCCCATCCTACCTTCATTTCTCATTACCTTTCCCTGCAGCCTCTCCGCTCCCACTAGCAATATTTGCCTGTCATCTTCTATATGTGATTTGTTCATTTTCATCTCTGTATCTTTCCTCATGCAAACCCCCCACCCACTGACCTACAAATTAATTTCTGCTTTCTCTATCAGTATCGTGCTTTCCTTCAAAATTCTGCTCATCACTCATCTCTGCAGAAATTCCTTCCTACTTAACTGCAAACAATAATGAGATTATTTTTGCCCTTTATCCCCTCAAAAGAGGGCAAGCCTCTGGCATAGTTGAGGGTGGGGACCTGGGAACATAAAGAAATTCAGAGCAATGCATGTAGTTTGAGTGCCAAACTACAAATAGTTTGATGTGAATTAATAATAAAAAAAATACCTTGCAAATATAGAAAATGATCAAAGGTCCAAGCAAACAAAGCTCTCTTACTCATTTTACAAGGGAAATATCCATGTATAATTACAACAGCTACCATTTATTAAGGATTTTATTTTATTTCTACAAAGGACATTATATACACTAACTCATTTCATTTTTATTTTAAGCAAGGTAAGTGTTGTCATAGGCATGTTACAGACAAGAAAACTGAAGCTCAGAGAAGTAAAGATAACTTGTCTGAAGTCACAGAGCTAAATACAAAGGCAGAATTTGAACTCAGATTTGTTCTCACTCCAAAATCTATGGCCTAACCCACCTAAGCTGTTGTCACAAATTCCTAACAGCATTCATAGCATTCTGTTCTAGTAGTTCCTGAAAAAAACAAAAACAAGACTTCACACCTAAGCTGACAGATTTTATCAACGGGCACTTGATACTGACAACTTTTTTTCCTTCCCATATTATTTGTCCTCTTTTTTCCCACACAATCTCCTCGTGAATCTGCCTCTTATTTACTCTAACTAGAAAACTGGAGCCATTACATAAAATTTCTCTTCCTATTCCCAGAATTCATTGAACCGATTTGAACTTGACCCTTCTCATTTTGTCTCCCATCATGGTGTCCCTCTCCCTGTAAGAGGTCAATCCAGTCCATGTGCTTTGGTACCAATCCCCTCTTTTCTTATCAAAGTTTTCATCCATCATATAACCTCCAACCTCCTGCATCACCAATCTTTTTCTTTCTACTGTTACATTTCCATTATTTTCAAATATGCTGCGGTAACTGCCATGATTTTTTAAATAAATAACACATAATAATTTTTTTAAATTCCCATAACCCCATATGTTGGCTTAGATACGGCTTCACTTCTTTACTTCCCTCTATGGTCAAATTCCCCAAATGGGCTGTCTTCAAAGCACTCCCAACTACCTCACTTCCTGTTCGTCATGAAGTCCTCTATAAACTGGTTTCTTCCTCTCATCCCACAGGAACTGTTCAAGTCAAGTCTCTAACAACCTTCATGGAGGTCAAAACCATGTTGCCAAATTTAATGGGAATGTTCTTTCCTTATCTCACTTGATTTCTCAGAAGTTTTCAGTAAGTTTGACCACTCCTCTCTGGAAATACTCTTTTCTTTTCTAAGCCCCAGTAACATCACTGGTCACCCATCCATCTCGATGCTCCCTCTCACTTCCCTTGGCTGACTCATGCTCTTTTTTCTGATGTCTAAATTTTGAGGTCCCTTAGGAATGGGTCTTGTGCTTAGTTTCTTCTCTCTGTATTTCTCTAAGTGATATGCCATTAAAGGCCATAAATATAAATAGAATTATCATGTCTATGATTCCTAAATTTATGTCACCTACCCAGACCTCTGCTCTGAGTTCTGGATTCTTATATGTCATTGACATCTCCAACTTATATATACAAAGGAAAACTATTTTTTTCTTCCAAAACTTATTTCCACAATACCCTCCAATCAAACTCATTTTTCCCCATTTCAGCAAAAAGTCAAACCAATTCTCAATTACTCAAGCCAAAATCTTAGTAGTCAACTTGGATCTATTTTTTCCTTCAATACTTTGTATCTAATTTAAAAGTAAGTCTTGTGTATTCCACTGTGAACTGGCCACAATCATCTCTTATCTGGGCTATAATAATTGTCTCCTGAAACAACCCTCTTCCATTCCTGTCCCTCTCTAATCCATTCTCCACTTATTTATCAGATGGATATTCTTAAGATATAAATCAGAATAATCTTATTTTCCTACTTAAAACTTATTGATAGCTTCTCAGTGTTCTTTGATTGAAATCCAAAATATCTCCACATTCTATATCAGAAATAGACAAATTTTCTTTCTGTAAGGATCCAGTGATTAAATATTACAGGTTTCATGGGCTATACAGTCTCCTTTACAACTATTCAACTCTGCCTTGCAGCATGAAAGCAACTATAAAAATATATAAAGTAATGAGCATGGTTATGTTTCAATAAAACTTCATTTGCAAGAAACTGGCAAAACTTAGCAAAATTTGTCTTGTGGGCAGTAATTTGACAACCTTTCTTTATGGTCCTGCATGATCTCATACCTTTGTGCTCCTGTAACCACATATGTACCATTCTCTCCATCAGTCATGTTGTCTTGGACAAACTGGTCTTCAATTCCAAGAATATACCTATGCATAACTGCCTGAAATTCTCTTCTAAACCTTATCCTTCACATAACTATTAATTTTATCTTTGATGCCACTTCTTCAAAGACGATTTTCTTGATCACAGTGTATAAAATAAGTGCACCACATCACCATCATTATTTTCTATTCTCAGCTTTTTACCTGTTTTTCCCGTAAGAATTATCCACTAACAACTAACAGCCATTATGCTATTAATCTCTTCTTATTCTTGCCTGTTTTTCTTTCTAAAATGTAGGTTATGTAAAGACCAGGCTTCATGTATGTTTGGTCATCACTTTATCATCCTTGCCTAGTGCCTCCAGTAGTTAGTGCTTTTCCTGTCTGGCACAGAGCAATTTTTGCTAGGTAAATAATTCTTGAAAGGAAAATGAAGAGGATCAAATACAGATGTGTCTCTCTACTCACAAGTTAATTAAAACATTGGTTTCCAATGTTTTCTATTATACACACTTGAAGGTAAGAAAAAAATTGAGTATACCCTCCCACTCCAGTACATGTGCATCTCCTTAAAAATACATATTCTATAGTACTAATATATTATGAAATAAAATACCTACCAATGTATCATTAGTTAAAGCAACATTAGTTCCTTATACAAAAGATCAGCTGAGTGAGAGAGAAAAAGAGAGAGGAAGGGAAAGGAAAGGAAGGGAAAGGAAGAGAGGAAGAGAAGGTGATACTTCTTCCTCATAAAAATTCTAAAGAGATATTCTTGTTCTGTGGTGACTCTCTTACAAATGGTTCCATTATCTTTAACACATGACTTCTGAGGTCACTTTGCTTGTGTCATCCATCAAACCAGCAGAAGTAGAAAGAGCATTTACAACTGCACATGTGAGTTTTTATGGATAAAACCATCACTCAGTTCATATACTATTAGCTGGAATCCAGTCACATGGATGCACCTAACTGCAAGGGAGTTTGAAAAAGTCTAGTTGTGTGCAAGGAAAAACACTAATGGTTTTGATTAATAGCTAACCAACAGCTGCCATATTCCATATTACACATGGAACTTCTATTTTTTTTCCCTCTATCTCTTTATCTTGTGTAGCCACTGAAAGAATCACAGCCCACTAAATTGGTGGGCTAGAAGATTACATGACCATTGAAGCATTTCTAAATGGTCTTTTCACTAAGAGGCAATGTCCACTAGTTAAGAATATCTAAAGTTCTACTTCACCAAATGGCAATTGCTTAAGGTTACGAATCAGTCAAGACAAAATCTTAGAGCAACCCTATCCTCAGGATATTCCGTCTTCAGCCTGAACCCACACCATTCAGTGTTACTGACACTTTTAACTACGGTTGAACTCCTTTGAGAAATTATTGTTAATATGAGTGTTATTTTGCTTAGCAATCCTGAAAACATAAAGAAATATAATACTATATTTAATATAATATAATTTGGATCAAAGAAGTGACCTTTGATCTTAAAGGAAATAATCTCATTAAAAAAAAAACGTTTTTTTCCCTAAAAAGAGATTCTCAGAACCACTGCATTGTCCAGTTCACTTCTTCCATACAGTATAGTGAAATCATTTTTCCCTCCATCTCCTATAAACAAACTCTAGATTTGTGTCCCCTCAAAATTCATGTATTGAAGCCCAAACTCCCAATGTGATGGTATTTGGAAGTGGGGCCTTTGGATGGTAATTAGGCTATGAGGATGGAGCCCCATTAATGGGATTAGTACGCTAATAAGAAAAGACATGAGACAGATGATCTCTTTCTCTCCCATGTGAGGATATATCTTATAGATGTCTCTCCGCAAAAAGAGTCTTCAGCAGGAATTGAATCAGCTGGCACCTTAATCTTGGATTTATCGGCCTTCAGAACTGTGAGAAATAAATGTCCGTTGTTTAAGCCATCCAGTCTATAGTATTTGTCAGGGCATTCCGAGTTGTTAAGACAGCTTCCGTCCTTAACCTTATCCATGGTTCCTAAAGACTATGAGTTGGATATCTTTCATTACTATGCTCATATAATGCCTTTGTTTAATTTTATGTATCTCAGATTTCTGCTCTAGGTCTAGAATCTGTCTTCGGCTTCTTTTTTGTACACACCATCTCTGTTTCACCATCAACAGGTGTTGCAAAATTCAGCACCTTCTCCACTTCTACAAAAAATACACTCAACAGCAAGCATTTGTGAGGGATCACAAGGATCTACCTTATCATATAACACACATCATTCTGACAGTTTACTTGAGGTTATCTTCTACTTCTCTTCTAGAAACAATGCAAATTATTCTTTTTATCTCATTCCCAAACGATAAGGGACTTTTTTTTACTACTAGTACATGCCTTTGGGGTGTCACCATCTACCACAATTGGTTTATTAAAGTACTTCTTTAACCCAATGCTCACCACAGGAGAAATCCTAATAAATATTTTTCAAATAATTAATTATGTGCTAATGAAAATATATTTGAGTTTTCATTTCATCCTTATTATTTAGACTTCTCTATCACTACTGAAGATGAGTTAACTATTTCCAGGTATGTTTATTAATGAAGTAACTTGTTTCAAAAATGCCCACATTTGACCAGCATGAGCATGGACATATACTAAAAGTTCTATAAAGGAAATGCAGTTGTTAAGAGATTAAAAATAAATTTTTAAATGACTACCTAATGAGAGTTTGAGAAATCACATTTTTTTAACAATAGAGGTAAATTTAGTATTTCTGAAATTGCTAGTGTGATATTTGTGGCAAAGAGAGATTCAAAGTTTAAGAAATGATTCTGGTGCTCACTTCAGCAGCACATATACTAAAAAAGAAATGATTCCAAAGTTTATAGGGATTGGTTTTTCTCATAAAACAACTCCAATATTGTTGGAATAGAATAGTCCAACTGTTCTAGAAGTAAGGCTTTCAAATGTCTGGTGGAATATTTCAGCCCACTTTTAAAAAAAGGTTACACTGCTTATTTACACTCTGGTGATTATATCTTTAAATAGAAAGCACTAATCAATTAGTATTAAAGATTTATGAAGGGACAAGTTAATAATTTTCCACTCAATTCCTTCCTACTAATTAAAGATTTTCACCATTAATCTTTGTCTTTAGCATTTAATCTGAAATAATGTTTGTCCTTTAGTTTTAGAATTAATTTTAAATAACATCTTTAATTTTGATATAGAGAACTATTTTTGCAATTGCCTCTCAGATTAAATTAAGAAATCTCTAAAAGTCTGTTTAATTTTATATATAAAATGTCATTTGCATTAATCTGATGATTTTAAACTACACATTTGGCCCACAATATCCAATTAATTTGGCAAGAGAATTATGGAAATAATAAAATTAATTCCGAATTTCAAGGAACACTTCATTTTTAAATGCCTAATTAAATATATCTTTGTAATAAAAGAAATCATTCTGAAGAAATATAATAGTATTTTAATTTCCAAGTAATAGGTATGCTGAATGTTAATTTGACCTATATTTGGCATCCACAAGAGACAAAAGCATTGTCTTCTCCATGCCCAAAACAAGCAGTATATTCATAAAACCTTAAAAAGAAAATAAAATCAAAGTTGTTTGGCAAAGAATACAAAGGGATCAGTTGAAAAAGTGCTTCATTTTTAAAAAGCCTAACTGGCATAACATGGTAATTTTAAGTTTTTCATGCATTTCTGCCAAGTGACCAGTAAAGAGCAGTGATATTTAAGAAGACCATCATTTTAGTTACTTGTTTCTTCATTTATTTACTTTGTGATGCTCCTTCTTTCTGATGGGTGCTGCTTCTGATTTACCTCAAGAATAGCCCCAAAATGTTCTCTTTCATGCTAGCAGTGAGGTTGGATAAAGAAGAAAAAGCTTTTGCAGGTCTCCTGCCTGCTTTTTTCCCCTTATTTCAAACATGAAAATCAATTATAGACTAATTTCTCCAGTGAATGGTCCAAGATCATCCCATTTTCCTCTTTCTCTAATCATGAGATTTTGTACTCCCCACTTCTCTATTAAAGTCAGCTCAAAATCATCTCATTTCCCTTTTCTCTAATTTTCAAGTTCAATGGTATTTAAAACCTGTATCAACAATATATCCCATCCCACAAGAGTAAGACAAAATTTGTGATTTTTCTAAACATTAAATATAGCTTTAAAAAATAGAAATGTAATTTCAATACTAGTGGAGTCAAAGTTATATACTGCTATATTAAGACTAGCAAATCTGCATATTAGTAAGTAATACAATAATTCTAAAGCATGTGGAAATTATTACAAGAAAAATCAATATACAAGTATAGTAAATAAATGCACCCATTAACTTACTAGATATTTGGAAACAACTTATAAAAAAATCATTATTTCTTGCCATCTTCTGTATTCAAGGATAAAGAGCCTGTGATTCATGTTTCAGATTTTATCTTTCATCAGTACAGAAAGGCAACATTCAAAAACCTGAAGCAGAATCAAACTATGTCATTTAGAAACATCTTCATCTCTGAGCATTATCAGGGGACTAAATTCCCTATGCCTTTCCATGTCAGAGAAGCTCTCAATATCATTGGTTAATAGTAGGCTTCAAGCTCCTGCAGTTTTCCAAGCAAATGAAAGGTCAATAATGCATGCTACCTGCTGGCTCCAGGTTGGCAGCTTTGCCTACCAATTCAGCATCACCCAGGGTACCACTGCTGCAGTTACAGTGCTATCCCAAAGGTACTTAGAGCTCGTTCCCTATTCATTCTAGCATAATCCCTTCACTTGCTGACCATTAGCAGTGTAATTAATGGGCATTTTCTGATCGATGTACCCTTGCAGATAAGTGTTATAATAAAAGGTGATTACAGTGAAGAATAATATAGTTGAAAATCAGTAGCTAGTCGTCACCACTCATTGGCAGTGCCATAACAGAATCAGACAGTGAGACCAGACTGCATAGAAATTATATCAAATAAAGTAATTCTTTCAATTTATTGCACTTTTAATTATGCCATCTTTAATTTAAAGAACTACCTTGCCCCGTACAATGTAGTCTCTAAGCTAAAGGGAATTAATCTAAGGCTAACTAATATTCACTCCCCCAGCACATTTTAAATCAATTTTACCTTAAGCAAAATGTTTTATGAGTCTTTAGTTTACCCTGGGCATTATGCATCTTCATAATTTTCTAATGAGCTTAAGTTATCCATGAGCAGAAGCCATGAATCATATTTTTGGTAGCCCTTAAAAACAATTTTTTTCCAATCTGCTGCAAATTAAAAGAGATGTGAAAAAATGAGAATAAAATCTCATTACCACTCACAACCTCACACCTCAATAAACCTGTTTTAAATCTTATTAGAGGGTCAGTTATTTGTCATTTTTAGTAACCATCATCACAGCCAACACTATGCCATCCAATCTTTCTTTAAAATACCACAGCACAGAGGTCACACAAAGAGTTCGGGCTCTGAAAATTATCCCTGAGAGTGAGTGTAAGGAATTTGAGCTCTTTCCAGAGGCTTCAATCTAAATATTGACACGCATTGAGCTGCATAGTATTACACAGAAGGGTCAGGGACAAAGGTCAAATGGATTAAAAAAAAAAAAAAGAGAGAGAGAGAAGATTCCGCTACTCACGAGGGTTTTCTAATGACCAGAATCAAGAGGGAACATGGTGACTATCATGGGTAAACCACAAGAACACATAACTAAATGAAGCTAAATTTTGCTTAGTGGATAAAAAGAAAAAGAAAAAATCTTAAGCAGCTACAGGCTTTATGTATAACCAATTTTTTACATGCAAATTAAACTCATTCTGGATCCTCCTGGGTTGAATTTTAATAATAGATCAATTTATATGATTGTCCAGCAAATTCTAAAGCTAGTCTCTGTCCTGGGTATGTTCATGGAAAAACAGATAATTTTAATAGAATCTAAACAAACTAGATGAAAGAGATAATGTATGCTATCAAAAAACAAAGATAGCAAACAACTATTCCAGTAATTCAAGCAAAATACAAGTGATTTTTCAAAAGTCTGTGGTTGATTTAGCCACAACTATTCCTTTTCCATTTTGCAAATAATAGGGATGATCACAAATAGAGGAGAGCCTTTTGCTTTAAAATCTAGTCGATTTTTCTTGATTTCTGCTTATAAGATAGTTTTTGTGCTGCTGGCAGGGATTAAAAGGAGAAATTTAAATGAAGAAATTTCTTTGTTCTAGAAGGAATGTCAAGGAGTGCTCTTTGATTTGTAATTGTGTAGACAGAATGCCCCACAAAATTGCTGTACAAGCACTACTTACTCCTACTGTTCTTCGGTTTTGCCCCTTTGTCAGCACATGTGATATAACCTGCTTTATCGCTCATCTAATATTCACAGGTTCTAAATAAGAGGGAGGAGGTTAATAATAAAATCAAAAGCACTGAACACTTACAATTTTACTTACAGTACATTAGGTGTAATTATCAACTCTCCAGCAGCTTGCTACTCTGATTTCATTCATTTTGGAAATGTTGATCATAGCTTGAATTTTATCAATTAATTATTTCAAACAACTGGTAGTAAAACTTTTCATCCTGCTGCAGCTTACCTAGGAGGACATTCTGATGTCAATAAAGTTTACTATAGATCCATCTGCATTGATTTTCCTGAGACTTTACACATTAGTCTATGCAGGTTGTCATAACAAACTACAACAGACTGGGTGGCTTAAACAACAGAAATTTATTTTTTTCACAGTTCTGGAGGCTGATCTAGAGATCAGAGTGCCAGCATTACTAGTTTCTGGTGAGATCTCTCTTCCTGGTTTGCAGATGGCCACCTCCTTGCTCTGTCCTCACATGGCCAAGAGAGAGAGCTCAAGCTCTGGTGTGATCAGATCAGATCCCTAACCTATGATTTCATTTAAACTTTATCACCTCTTCATAAGCCCTATCTCCAAATACAGTCACATTGAGGGTATGACTTCAACATGGAGATTGTGGGGAGAGACAATTCAGTCCATAGCACTTTACATGACAGAAACGTCAAACCTCTTTTCTTATGCCATTTAAGACTGTCTTTATAGGACACCAAAGCAACCAGCAGAAGCAAAGATGGAAAGAGTTAAAATGAATGTTTTGAATAATATATGCAGTGGACATATGATTAAAGCTATAATTTCATTTTCCTCTACTAATACTTGTTTCCATTTCTATTTGGTGGCACAAGGGCAAATATAGTCATTCAGGGATTTCTCCTCCCCTCCATTTCTGCAGAGCAGCATAAATATTCTGCCAAAAATAGTCAGGATCAAAACAACAGAGAATCTGGGTGCGGGCATCTGATTCTTTGTTAGCATTATCCACACAAGCTTCTCATCCTCTGAGGTACTCAGTCTACTTCTCTTGGACCCAAACTTGAAGTGCAAATGCAGGAAAAGAGGAAATATGGGAGAAAACATAAATTAATATCTAAAATATTATCTTAACATGTGAAGCAGGGGTGATGTTTGACCCTTTTTATCCATCAAATGTCAGAGTTGGAAAGGCTCATGGTGCTTTCCTACCTCATTGTCATAAAGTTGCAGATAAAGACATTGGGTCCCAGACAGGTGACATAACTAAAGCCTGTTCCCATGAAAACTCACTGATGGGTCACAGACTGGAAGGCAGGCATCTTCATGACACTTGTTGCCTCTTTGGAACGTAACTGCGTTCAACCAACCCCACGTAAGTGCCTACTAAGTGCGAAAACTATGATAAGCTTATCAAGCACCCTGAGAAGCCTAATGGAAAAAAAAAAAAAAAAAAGGCATCTAACGTCTGAAACAGCCCCTCAGAATCAATGAAAGAAAGCCTCTTGATGTTATTGTTGCTTGCTGCTGCTCTATTTTCAGAGATTTCTGCAAGGAGGAAACTAGAAAGAGGTAGTCCAAGAATACCCTAAAAGCTTGTTTGAAACATTTTGATAAATAAGAAATATATTTTTTTCTCTTTTCTGTTTCAAGTCACTTAGAGTTAAAAAAAAATGCTTCTGGACACTGTGATGAAATCTTGTTACATACTCTATTCTGTCAATTTTGCTAAGATTAGGCAAGCCTAAGAATCAAGGACACTTTGAGATAAATGAAAGGAGAGTGATCTCTTATGTCACTTTAATGGGAAATTCCTGTCAAACACTCCATCTTGAAGAAGAGGGTTTCCTTTTTTTGATCTTTTTTAATTAAAGAAAATAATTCAAAACATAAACATAGACTGTAGACTAAGTGCTTTATAATAAAAACCTTATTACTCCTCCCAGATAATTCCTTTTTACAAAAACAGGGTTATATGGCTCTAGTATAGTGGGAAATGTATTTTTTCTCTCAGTCCTAGTAGATGATAGTAACTTCCAAGTACCTGATTTCAGTAAAAAGTAAAATTATTCTGACAAAAGAAAAAAATTTTTCATTATGATGATTTTCAAAAATAAAGACATAAAGTGAATATAAAAATAAATCCCATCAACTAACAGCTAATTTTTTTTTTCTAAACCCTCATCTACTACACCTCCACATAATTATTTTGGAGCAAATAACACATTATTTATCATATTCAATTTCAGTATGTATCGCTAAAGATAAGAACTCTTTTTTTAAATATAAATCAAATAAATACCATTATTACATTTAAAACATTAACAATTATTCTAAAATTTTATCAAATATTTTCAAATCTGTCATATCAGTTTTGCTTTTTGTAGTTTTTATTCTTGCTACTGTTATTGTTCAATTAACAATCCAAGTAAGACCCATTCATTTCACTTGTTTACATGCCTCTGAAGTTTCTAGTTTATAGGTTCTTCCTTCACCACTTTTACTTTTATAATTTATTGATTGAGAAATCTCAATCATTTGTCCTGTAGTTTTTCACACTCTGGATTTTGCCTGTAGCTTCCTTTAACATTTTCCTTGGTCCCTGGATTTCCTGTAAATTAGCAGTTAGATCTAGAGGCTTCATCAGATTTATAGATTTTTTTTTTTTAGGATAATACTTCATAGGTGTTGTTGCTTCAATCAAGAAGCACATGTTTGTTTTTCTTTTTTGATATTAGCAGACACCAATGAATATTGTTTACATCCATCATACCACTAGCGGGTTATAAAGTGATGATATTTTAATTCTATGCTATCCTTTTTCATATATTAGCTGAAAGTTTTCTACAAAAAGAAGCTTTCCCTCACCAATTATTTGGTTGTCTTTAGGTACAATGAAAGGAAATCTTTGATTTTCCTGTTGTTCATTCCACACGGCTTGTTTCTTGTAAGATGTTCTCTGCACAAGTCTGCTTTAGTGATGCACTTGCCTCCTGATACTACCTGATGTGCTGCTTATTCCCTGAGCCCCCTCTGCTCTACACTGTTTCTTATTACTCCGCACTCCACACCCTGTTAAGTCAGTTAAGCTCATGAACGTACCATTCAAGGGGTACAGTGCAGCAAAGTTGTACAGTTTTGTAGTCTGGAATTACAAATAAGTTTTCAACCTAGAGACTCCAACTTTCTGAAATACAGTTTTTTCATCTATAACAAAGGAATAATAACAGTACTTGCCTGTGCCAGTTATCATTTTATTGCTCCAAATCCACCTTTCTTTGCCATGCTTTGTGGCACTAGAATTGGACCAAAGAAACACTTCTCCTCTGCCAAACTGATATGTTAGGCTTCTCAGCTGAGGTCACTAGATGGACATTGCAAGAGTAAGGAGCTTCCATTCCTGATTCCAGTCTGGGCTTCTTCTCCCTCCTGTTACAGTTGCCAGTAGTGTTTGTGAAGTGCCAGTAGCACTCACTCTCCAACGGGTGGTACTCCAGAAGCAACTTCCTACAAATCAGCTGTGGCCTACTAAAACCCTAGCAAACATCTACAGACATTTCCTATAGAAAAATTCCAGCCTATTCACCCATTTTTGGCACTCAGCAGGCTTCTCCTACAGACTAACTCTGGCTCACACCCTCTGCCAAGTTTGTTGGCCTCCAGCAGCCAGCATCTTCCTATGGGAGACATGCCTACAGTCAAGGGCACCTTCAAGGACATGGACCTGTGTAGTCACATAGGGGCTTATCCTTGGAAGGGCTCTGCGCTTGGCTTAATGTGCTGATGCTGACATCTTGAAATTCTCAATAATTTTTTAACAAGGAGCTGTGCATCTTCATTCCGCATGGGATCCCACAAATTGTGTAATCAGTCTTGCTCTGAGTCCTGAATCTTACCCTCCATGGGAGGCCCTTCAAGATTCTTAGTTTCTTCCTGTTCATGCTCCCTCAGTCCTAGAGATGATAGCTACTTTCTTTATTTCCTTTCCCTACATTTGTTAGATGCCTCTTTTACTCCCTTTAGTAGGTAATCGCCTCTTACTAGTTTAATAATTCTTTATATTAAATTACTGGTGTGGTTACTATCTTCTGATTGGACCCTGATTGAGACACTGCTTCAGAGTTTCTGTAAAACTTAATTGATACACTTCATGTAGTAATGCAAGTAATACTAATGCCTAGCACTTAATAAGTGTTAATTAATCCAGGAATTATTCATTATGATTATTTCTCTACATCGCCACAAGTGAAAGCTCCTACTTGGTTCTCCTATAAGGTGTATCACGATAAGAAAAATTAGGAAAAAATATGGATTGCTCTCAATCTACCACTCTCCCCAGGAATGAAGTCAAAAATGTCACCTTTGAACAGGAAGGTGAGCAGAATGCTATACTGAAAGGAGAATTGTATTTGGAGCCACAAGATCCAGGTTTGAAAAGAGGTAAAAATGCCTATGGAACCTTGATCAAAACCACTGTACCCATCTCATTCCTGCTTTTTTCCTCTACAAAGTGGTAATAAACATACCTATCTCAGGGTTTTCTAAGGCTTAAAAGACAAAACATATGAAAAGACACTATAAATCATGAGTGGTTTTACAAACACTATTTATTAGCAAAGATATTTGTTGCTACTTTTATGATTATAGAGTTGTCGATATCTTACACAATGCAAGCAACTATTTATTATTGTTCCATAACTATCATTCAACAGTCTTTTATATACCAAGTCTTTATAAATTATTTCATCAACCATCACAGCCTCACCATACAAAATGTATTATTTTCTTTGGCATCACCTATGACTCCCATAATTCTCACAGCCCACAATCAATCTAACAGTGAATCATCTAGATTTTACTTCCAAACTGTGGTCAGACTCTGACCACTTCTCAGCATGTCCACTCCACCAACCTGGCCTAAGAGACCATCTCATCTGCTCTGGATTCCTGTAACTGCTTCCTAACGGGCTTTCTAGCCTCTGCCATTCCTCTACCTGCCTCTAGCGTACACCTCACCCAGTCTATACTAAAAACAATAGCCACATGATCCTTTAAAAATATAAGCCAGATCATCTCACTTCTCTACCCATAACCCCCCAGTGGTCTCCCCTCTGACTTAAGAGTAAAGCCAAAATCCTTACAATGGCTTCAAGTCCCTTTGTAATCTACCTGCCTTACATTATCTTTCTGACCTTATCTCCTATTCTCTGTTCCCCACACTCTAGTTATGCTGATCTCCTTCCTGTTACTAGAACATGCCAGGAAGAACCCTGCCTCAGGGCCTATTCTTCTCCCAGATGGTCGGTTGGTTCTCTTGCCTTCTTCAGGTCTCTGCTCGAAGGTCGCTTTCTGAATCAGTCTGCCTGACTTCAGTTGTGGTTTTTCAGCACCCCCACTGGAAAACTTCTCCTCCCTCTTTCTGTATCTTCTTCTATATTACTTCTCACTATCTGACAGATATGTCAGATATGATACATTTATAATATACTTATGAATTAGGATTCCTTATTTTGCAAGTAATAAAAACAGAGTTCAACTTGGATTAAACAAAAGGGAACCTGTTAACCCAGGTAACTAGAAATTCCAGAGGTAGGGCAAGCTTTGCAAGGATATGGTCAAACTCAGTCTCTATTTCCTGTCATTCACTTTGCTCTTTCAACCTCTGTATACTAGCTTTATCTGCAGACTGTCATCTCTCATGGCAATAAAAAGGTCACCAGGATTCCCAGATTTTTCACCTACATGCCACACCATTCAGAGCAAGGGACCATATGTCTCTTGTATAAATGACTTGTCCTTCATTCTGACTGGACCAATCACAGAGGCCAGTGCAATGCTATGCACTGATTGGCTTAGGCCTAGGTCTTTGCTCATCACTGAACCAATCTCTGTGGCACGGGCTAATTGCCTTATGTCCAATAGGGACCATGCATAGAGCTGGGGTGATATCAAGCCTACTCCTAGGGAGTGGAATAAATGCTGGAATAAATGTCCACTACAGCCACTATGTTATACTGTGTCTGCATATAATATAGAAAACTGTCTCAGAGATCACAGTGACACGGCCAGTAAGTGGTAGAGCCCATACTCAAAACAAGGCCTGCCTAAATCCAAAGCCCACACTGTTGGCCATCCTACATCTCCTACATCCTATATGAGTCACCAGAACTCCTCTTAATCCCTGGTTTTTCTCTCTATTAAAGAGGACTCTTGTTTAAATAAGTTGATCAAAGTGGACGTTCAGGAATGGAATAAACATTTAGGGACTTCATAAGGATGTAAGGCTGAAAAGATAAGATTCCTTCCCTTCTCACACATTTTACTCACTATTTTCTCTCCTCCTCAGTGGAAGCTAGTGGGTCTTTTGGCACAGTAACACTCCAGAGTCATGCTAAGAAAAAGAGTGCAATTTAGTAAGAAAAAAGTTGAATTGTCTCATACATGCACTATTCTGATTAAAACTGAAAAACTTAATTCTGCTGGGTGAGATCTAATTCTGCCTTCCCAGGATAATCTTAAACTGAGGCCTTCTGCTAGAAGGGAGTCAGTTCCCAGCGATGAAATCAAAGGAGAAAACAGTGGAGGCGACCAAAGTGAGGTGAATGCCTGGTGCGTCCTGAGGCTGCTTCTGTGCAAAATAAAAGGGACCTCAATGCATCATCCTGGAATCCTATTCATGTTCCTGACCCACTAGCAGTAATTCTGTTTTCTTTCTGGTTCCTGCATTCCCTCCTAGCACCACAAAGGTATAGTGGGCAATGCTTGCTGCTCAGCCACCTGGAATTCTTTGTAAAACAGCATCATAAACAGGGTATATTTGTTTATCTGTAATTTTTTTTCTTACATCTCTCTTAAATTTGAACAACCAGAACCACAAACAGTTTTACACATGGAAGTACTGTCCTTTCAGATTCATTTTTGTAGCCTGACTGGTTTTAGGGACAACAAATTCAGCAGTTGAGAGACTCAGGGTAGCTGTCAATAACAAAGGCAAAACTGGTATCTCAGAATCCATAAGGCTATAGGTA